>NW_014578614.1:68915-74822 GCF_000485595.1 Priapulus caudatus
AGAGAGAGAGAGAGAGAGAGAGAGAGAGAGAGAGAGAGAGAGAGAGAGAGAAAGAGAGAGGGAGAGTGGGAGAGCAGAATTGCATGATAGTGAAGGAAATCGGCTCGTTTAACGGAATGTTTACCAGTCGAAACATTTCGATCGGGTTACATATTTCATGCTTCATGTTTCACGACAAGCTCAGTCAAGCCCAAGCTTATCGATAACCTCAAAAATTTAACACATGTCAGAACACATTGTGCAGCGCATACGCTTACGCGCTGAAGCTGCCAAGGTGGTGTTCCCGCGCCATCCAGCCTGTTCTGCTAGAATCTATGACAAATACGACATACGCATATACGCTCTCCTATATGACACTATTTGTCATAGGAAGATTCTTCCTATGACAAATATTGTTGCATGTGTTGTGCGCATCATAGGAGTTTAGGAGCGCTATTATGAACGCAAGCAGTGAATTTCAGGTGTAAAGCGGAACTATATAATTATACAATAAGTTTTATAATAGTTTTATAATTATACAAGTTACCCCCGTACTGATAATGTCTTATAATTATAATTATATACAATAAGTAGTTTTATAATTATGCAAGTCCCCCCTCCCGTGCCGAAAATGTCGCACGCGACTTCAATCGTCGCATCCGTAAGAAAGCTGCGAAGAAGACGATGATGATGAAACGCTATCGAATTCGCAGGCGAGAAAATTACAGTGTCGCTCGCTCGCGCGTGACTTTGAGAAGTTGATGAGGGTCCGTCCGTCCGTCAGTCAGTCAGTCAGTCAGTCAGTCAGTCGGCAGACGACAACGGACGTACTGATGATACAGTGGAGAGGTGTTAAACCCATCAGAAGCCGATGACCGAAGGAGGAGGGGAGGAGGGGGGAAATTCGTTTCCTATTCCGCACAGCTACACGAGAAGCGAGCATAGTAGATGCGTGCTGCCAAGAGCTAATCATACGTAAGGTGTAAGGAATTCTATACTTCCTTACTTGTGTAGGATGCGTTACAATGCATCATTATAGATGCATAACGGAAAATCGGGGGAAATTGTGCTACTTTACGGGGGAAAAAATCATTTGATTTTAAATGCTGATCGAAGAAAAAAGTTCATAAAGTTAGAAAAAAAAAAATATTTAAAATATTATTAAATATTTAATAAAGTTATTAAACAAGTTGCTAGCATTGCGTTACGCAGAATCATTCTTTCCGTTCTAAAACAAGACGAACCGCTTGTCTCACTAGCTCTTGCTTTTACATTCATCGCGATGCGAAGCTGCGGTTTTAAACCCACCACGCGCGCATGCGTACCTATGCGTATCTATACGGCAACGACGGACAGTCATCTACGCCTCTGTGCTAATCACAGCGAGGGTTAAACACACTCGGCGCGGGCGGTACGAGCGCTATAACGCTTTGATCTAGCGCAAACACGCTGCCGGATGCATGCATGCTCGCCTGACAAGGCTAGTGATGCAGGAAAGACAGACCCCGGGGGATGGGGGGGGAGGGCTTCTGGGAATGATCAATGACAATGACAGTCACTATTGTGTCGCTCTCCTCTTCATCTGCTTCCGCGGCGAGCGACCGAACTAGCCCGGCGTTTGGAAATAAATCCCCATTAGGATGGAAACCCTGATTAGTGCACCCCGCCAGTGTGGGGGGAGGGGGGTTGGCCACTTCCGACAAAGGGAAGTAGGTCCTCCCAATCCGGTCAGGGGCGCGAGGAAGAGAGAGAGAGAGAGAGAAAGAGAGAGAGAGAGAGAGAGAGAGAGAGAGAGAGAGAGGAGAAACGGCTTGGCGTGGATGTGTGTGTGTGTGTGTGTGTGTGTGTGTGTGTGTGTGCGCGCGCGCGCGTGTGTGCATGTGTGCGTGCGCCCGTGTGCCGTGCGTGCGTGCGTGCGTGCGTGTCTCTGTGTGTGTGTGTGTGTGTGTGTGTGTGTGTGCGCGCGCGCGCGTGTGTGTGCATGTGTGCGTGCGCCCGTGTGCGTGGGTGCGTGCGTGTCTGTGGGCCGCGCGCACCGGAGTTCATGCGGAAATACTATTGACTCGGTCGTACGCGCGCCGGGTAATCAACGCAGACGACGCAAGCACGCGCGTACACGTCACTTTCAGCGGGCTGCGGAGGCCGAGGCAAGGGTCCGTCGATCTGCAATCGACGACAGTGTTCTCTCCTCTCCTAGTCTCGCGACATCGATTCGCCGTTGTACAGATGTGTATAGCGTGTTACAGATGTACACGAGAAATAGAGAGAGGGGAGCGAGAGAGAGCGAGAGGGAGAGAGAGAGAGAGCGAGAGAGATAGAGAGAGAGGGAGAGAGAGAGCGAGAGAGAGAGAGAGAGAGAGCGAGAGAGATAGAGAGAGAGAGAGGGGGGAGCGAGAGAGAGAGGGGGAGAGAGGGAGAGAGAGAGGGAGAGCGAGAGAGAGATGGGGAGCGAGAGGAAGGGAAAGAGGAGGAGAGCGAGCGAAAGAAAGAGAAGGATTGAGAGAAAAAGAGAGCGAGAGAGAGAGAGGAGGGGGAGCTTGCATCGAGCGGAGAGAAGAAAGAAGAAACGCTAAGAACATGTAATGATTTGACAGAAACGCGTTCGCGCGAAAAAAAAACTTTCGCGTTCATCTTCGGCGGAAAACCTTTGCGAGAAACGTGATAGTTAAAGGGCCCACATTCTGCTACTGCCGAGGGAATGATAACCCTTCGAGTTTAACTCGTCCTCGCGCACGAAAATCGCAGCCGAAACGGCCTCCGTCTCACATAAATTCCATCTCGTATTGATTTTCAACTGACGAAAGCGTCAGGAAAAACCTGACCGAGATAATTAGACGTAATTTAACATAATTATTAGCATGCTCGGTGCACGCGAACAGGAGCAAGTTATCCTTAGATTAATTAGAAGCAAACTCCGTCTCTATTCTGTCGGGCACGTATAGGGTGACGTGGGCGGTATTGCCGACGTTTCTCGTGCGGCAGACATTTTATCGTGCCGTCGTCGAGGGCGCCATATGTTTTTCCAAAAGCCGTATAACGCTTGACAGTTCGCTCGCTGGCGTTTTTTTTTCTTCTTCTTCTTTTTCTCGAGCGGCGAAAATCTGCGATATTGGCAAATAAGGACCACCTAGGTCGCTGTCATCTCAAATAACCGAGGGAAAGGAGGGGGCGAAGGATGGGCGAGTAAATTGGGTGGGAAGTCGACGAGAGAATTGCGACGAGCGCGTCTGCTATACATCTCTGCGCGGCGGAGCAGACGAAACATTATGCAATCCGGAGGGAGGCGGGTCACGTGCTGCTGCTCGTCACGTGACAGCGTCTGGCGAACGAACGACCGACCGACCGACGCCCCATCTACAATCGTAATTGCCAGGCGAAAGTTCAATATTCGCTTGAACATCCGAACAATACCGCAATCAAATAAATCATGTAGAGAATGAAATTTCGCTTTAATCCCTAGGCGATTACAGGCGCTGCGTGCATGCGCGCGCGAGTGCAGGAATCGATGGCAAGATTAATAAAGAGCGCTGCTGCTGGACGAGTGAAAGAGCGGATTTGTAATCAAACCGTTCGCTGCTGGCTTCAATCAAAGGAAGCTTAAGAAAAGCTATCTAAAGTTTTATTTCCTGGACTCGCGCAGAGGATAATCCGGTATCTGTTGTAATTGATTCGACGCGGTTCGGTTTCGTGGCCGGAGTTCGGCGGTGAGTCGCTGACGACGCGAGCAAACACCGTCACACGCACACACGCGCGCGCACACACACGCGCACGCACACACACACACACACACACGCGCGCGCGCGCACACACACACACACACGCACGCGCGGACGCACGCACGCACGCACGCGCACACACGCGCGCACGCACACACACACACACACACACACACACACACACACACACACACATACACACACACACACACCCACACACACAGCCCAGTCTATGGAACGCGTGCGCGCTCTCGCTGTTTGTAGGTTCGATGCGTGCAAAAAAGAGATCGCCGGAATGAGAGAGAGTCGAGATGAGAAAGAAGGGGGCAGGAGATAGATAGAGAGAGAGAGAGCGAGCGAGAGAGAGAGAGAGAGGGAGCGCAAAAAAAGAGAGCAGAGCAGAAGAGAGAAAGAAAGAAGGCGAGATTAGATAGATAAGATAGATAGATAGATGAATAGATAGATATTGATAGATAATGATAGATACATAGATAGATAGATAGATAGATAGATAGATAGATAGATTGATAGATAGATAGATAGATACGATGATAGATAGACTAGATAGATAGAGATAGATAGATAAAATGATAGATGAGATAGATAGATAGTAGATAGAGAGAGACAGAGACAAGAGGAGAGAGCGATGAGAGGGAGAGAGAGAGCGAGGAGAGAGAAGAAGCGAGAGAGAGGAGAGAGATGGACATTCTCGCACCAGAAACTAGCACCATTTCGCCGAAAACCGTGTAATTTTATGACACCACCATTACTGCACACCACCGCAGATGCTTTTATTTTTTCCCGACGCTTCAGCGATAAAGGTAGTTCCTTACTGGCTGCGGCGCTAAAGCTGCATATTGTCAGCAATAGCGCACGCTTAAAAAGCGTCTGCTCATTTCTACCACGTCGCAGCTGCTTCAACAAGTGTCGCCGGAATACCGGCCAACATGGACTACCCATCATTATGTGGATGCGATGATGTAACCAGAGTCGTTTCAACACTCTTTCAAACCGCGAGAGATGCGCTGAATAGGGTTAAGAAGAACACGTTGGTATTGTCGCAACTTGGTCCTGTGTCGCAATGCGCGTGTGGGAAATAGACTTCGACGATAGAGAAATTGCAATTTGCTAATAATGTATGGCAATAAAAACGGATTTCGTGGATTACATACGATCAGCGACCAAAAATATGAAAATTCAAGATCTTTGCAGATCATATATTATTGCGTAGGCAGAGTGCGGCCGAGAGAGAGATAGAAGAAGATGAAGAAGACGGAGACATAAGATTGAGAAAGAGAGAGAGAAGAGAGAAAGAAAGCAGAGAGAGACAGCAGCGCGCGAATAAGAGAGAAAGAGAGAGAGAGGCGCGCGGAAAAGAGAGAAAGAGAAGAGAGCGCGAGAGCGAGAGAGGCGCGCGCGGAGAGAGAGACAGACAGAGAGAGAGAGAGAGAGAGAAAGAGAGAGAGAGGGAGAAGAGGAGTGAGCGCGGGCGAGAGAGCGAGAGAGAGAGAGAGAGATGAGCAGAGAGAGAGCGCGAGAACAGAGAGCGCGAGAGAGGAGAGAGAGAGAGAGAAGAGAGAGAGAGAGAAGCGCGAGAGCGAGAAGAGCGGAGAGAGAGAGAGAGAGAGAAGAGAGAGAGAGAGAGAGGAGAGAGAGAGAGAGAGAGAGGAAGGAGAGAGAGAGAGAGACGAGAGGGCGAGAGAGAGAAGAGAGGAGAGAGAGTAGAAGAGAAGAGAGAGAGAGAGGGACCACGGGAGAGGGCGACATTTCAAGCATTGGCATTTCCGTAGACGCACGCGCTCGATGCGCTATCACTACATCATCTCTGCCGACTATATGATTATTGAATATTGCATTATGTCGTATATGCGACTTACAGAGCCGCGAGGACGACGATGATGATGATTACGACGACGACGATGACGATGATTACGACACGACGATACGATGATTACGATTTACGAAAATCAATGACTGTGATCACGGCGACAGAAATACCTTCGCATTACTAAATGGGCACGGATGCAGCGGGAGAGATACGTGAGTCTGAACTGACGAGAAGAGAGAGAGAAGAGAGAGAGAGGGAGAGAGAGAGAGAGAGACGAAGAGAGAGAGAGAGAGAGAGAGAGAGAATATATAGCGGAGAGAGAGAGAGGGGGAAGACGGTGGAGAAGAGAACTTGTAGAGAAAGAGAGGAAGAGAGAAAGAGGAT
>NW_014578614.1:75942-77650 GCF_000485595.1 Priapulus caudatus
AGACATTTACACAGTTTACTTACTTACTTATTTCGCTATAGTGTGCGTGGTTTATATGAACGTGTTGCTACACGAGCTACCCAGACATTGACACAGTTTACTTGTTTAGCTGTATAATGTGCGTGGTTTCTATGAAAGTTTGGCTACACGAGCTACCCAGACATTGACACAGTTTACTTGTTTAGCTGTATAATGTGCGTGGTTTCAATGAAAGTTTGGCTACACGAGCTACCCAGACATTGACACAGTTTACTTATTTAGCTGCATAGTGGTGCGTGGTTTATACGAAAGTTTGGCTATATGAGCCACCCAGACATTGACACAGTTTACTTGTTTAGCTGTATAATGTGCGTGGTTTCTATGAAAGTTTGGCTAGATGAGCCACCAAAGACATTTACACAGTTTAGTTACTTTTTAGCTGTATAGTGTGCGTTGTTTATACGAACGCCACGCAGCCATTGATAGAGTTTAGATACTTGTTTAATTATATAGTGTGCGTGGTTTACACGGAAGGTTGGCTACACAAGCCGGTGCATGGACTAATAGAAACACGACTAACAGTGAGCCATACATAGATAGATACCGGCATAGATTGCCGTTATAACCGTAGCGTACGGGCAGATCAGATCGGAACCAGTCAGGAGTGAGAAGTCAGTCAGTCAAGAGGTTCTGTTCAGTAGTTGAGAAGGAGATGCATGAGAAGATTGCAACCGCAACTCGATGGCTGGGTTGCGAAGCGCGCATCCGTGAGTAGCCCTGACTTTATCGGGCGCGTAGGGAGACGTGGGTGCAGGCGGGGAGTAGAGCAGGGAGTATAGGCATGCAGGGACGTGGGATGGCGGGCGGGAGTAGGTGCAGGTGGGAGTAATAGGCTGCAGGTGAACGTGGGTGGCAGGCGGGGAGTAGTGGGCAGGGGAGTATAGGCATGGCAGGGACGTGGTGCGGCGGGGAGTAGGTCAGGGGGGAGCATAAGGCATTGCAGGGACGTGGGTGCAGGCGGGCTGTAGGTCAGGGGGAGTATAGGCATGCAGGGACGTGGGTGGCGGGGTGGGAGTATGGTGCAGGGGGAGGTAATAGACATGTCGCAGGGACGTGGGTGGCAGGCGGGGAGTTAGGGGCAGGGGAGTATCAGCATGCAGCGGACGTGGGGTTGCGGGCGGAGTAGGTGCAGGGGGAGTATAGGCATGCAGGGACGTGGGTGCAGGGGGAGTATAGGCATGCAGGGACGTGGGTGCAGGCAGGGAGTAGGTGCAGGGGGGAGTATAGACATGCAGGGACGTGGGTGCAGGTGGGGAGTAGGTGCAGGGGGAGTATAGACATGCAGGGACGTGGGTGCAGGCGGGGAGTAGGTGCAGGGGGAGTATAGGCATGCAGGGACGTGGGGTGCAGGAGTATCAGGCATGCAGGGACGTGGTGGCGGGCGGAGTAGGCTGCAGGGGAGTATAGGCATGCAGGGACGTGGGTGCGGGCGGGGAGTAGGTGCAGGGGGAGTATAGGCATGCAGGGACGTGGGTGCAGGCGGGGAGTAGGTGCAGGGGGAGTATAGACATGCAGGACGTGGTGCAGGGGGAGTATAGGCATGCAGGGACGTGGGTGCGGGCGGGGAGTAGGTGCAGGGGGAGTATAGCATGGGCGGGACGTGGGGTGCGGGCGGGGAGTAAGGTGCAAGGGGGAGTAATAGGCATGCAGGGACGTGGGTGCGGGGGGG
>NW_014578614.1:78927-79977 GCF_000485595.1 Priapulus caudatus
AGAAGAAGAAGAAGAAGAAGAAGTAGAAGACAAAAAAAACCCAGACGATCGTGGCGTGAAGAGACACGCTGGCTGGCGCTTTGCTCGCTCGCTCACTTATACATCGTCGCTTTAGAAATGTTTAATAGTCTAGCATTTTATGCTCATTCAAATCATCGTTTATGCATGCAAGATATCTCATAAAGCGAATCGCCTGTTTGACTAGACCGATTTAGCTGCGTGACGTAGTCGCGCGCCGGCGCTCTTTTACCCGGAGATGCAGGGGTAGGGCGAGCGACGTCGGTGCCAGTCTACGTAACACTGGCAGTCATTCGACGGTTAAATTAGAAAAAAAGAGCGATTTTCATTTGTGCTTTATTTGAGTTTAGTGGCTCGCAAAACTTTAAATCGCGAGCGGAATGCGTATAGGGACCCTGTTTCATTGCTCTTGAGATTTTGATAGAACTGCCGAGCGCTTTTTAGCTTTAAGCCGCTACGCTTCGGCTTCGTTAGCGGATGCGCACTCACCGCGACGTGCCTGACGCGTTAAAACCTAACAACACGGTAGCGATGCTACGCTCTGCACATAATTGGAAGCATTTTTCATCGGACAACTTTTTTTTTCCTACATCCGCGCTCACATCTCACATTGAGAAGAAGGTTCATATACTCCGGTTATCGTTTGAAATAATGGCGACGGGGATAAAAAAAAATAAAAGACAAGAGATTCTCGCGCGCGCGTAATGACTTGTAAGCTCCTTTCGCGATAATGTAATATTGCGAAGGAATCACTGTAATAACCTTGATCGACATCAAACCGGAGCTGCGTGCAGCTTGCTAGCTATACGCGTCGGTATAAGAAGCGAGTTAAATCGAGACGCCTTCGCGCGTGATCGCGTGCGAGCGTCTGCGAGTTTGTCGCCGCCGCCGCCGCCGATGTCACCTGATAATCACGCCGTAAGCTTACCTGTCGCTCGTAGGCTTAAAAGTACCGCATACGCACGCACGCACGCGCGCACGCATGTACATGCACTCATATGCAGTCTTTCCCCGTACGCATGTGTGTGTGGG
>NW_014578614.1:85834-87038 GCF_000485595.1 Priapulus caudatus
AATTTTTGCGACAGTTCAATATACACCGTAATATATGATCGCCTCGTCGTGCGCGCGGCAAGTCTATATCGCTGCGTGCGAAACGAGTCGGTCGTTCGCGCTCTGTGATGAGGTGCTTTGATTTACTTCAGCTCACGTCAACTGACAACTAACGCGAAGCATTATGGAGAAGCTGAGGGAAGCTGAGTCTGTATTTTCTGTATTGCTTAAGGTAGCAGTCCAGTTGAGACTCGTGTAGATTCGTAAGATTTGTTGAGGCTCGTGTGAGACAGGTGAGGCTCGTGTGAGACAATTGAGAGCCGTGTGAGATAGTTGAGACTAGCGAGACAGTTGTAACTCATGTGAGATAGTTGAGACTCGCGTGAGACAGTAGTCACTCATGAGACAGTTGCCACTCACGCGAGACAGCAGTAGACACTCGTGCGAGACAGTTGGGGCCCGTGTGAGACAGTTGGGCCCGTGTGAGACAGCTGGGGCCCGTGTGAGACAGTTGGGGCCCGTGTGAGACAGTTTGGGCCCGTGAGAGACAGTAGAAACCCGTGAGACAGTAGGCACTCGTGAGACAGTTGAGACCCATGAGACAGTAGACTCTCGCGTGAGACAGTTGAGACCTATGAGACAGTAGACTCTCGCGTGAGACAGCAGTAGTCATTCGTCTGCCTCGTGACGATGCATCGAGGCTATATATCTTCCCCGGCTCCGCACAACAATAACGCCGCTGATTGTCGGCTGTATGGTGGCGACGTGACGCGATAACGCCTTCACCGCGGCTATTATGGCACCCTGTTCGACAATAAACTTTGCATACTAAGCGGCCGCGCTGAATGACAAACTCCGGCTTCGTCGCCGACGACAAAAATCTTTAATTTCCGGAGTGTGTAAGTCGTGTAAGAATCGCGGTGAGCAGCGCTTTGATGGAAAGCCATGGGAAAAAAAACCTCGCTCTCGTTCGATGCGCGAGCGAACTCGGCGAGAAATCGCGAATGGGGTTATTAATTTTAATTCCCCGAAGAGACCCGTTACTCACCGCAGCAATTTTTTTTGCTGTCGGCCGCCTTTGTATTTATGTCGCGCGCGCGCGTGTGTGCGTGTGTGTGTGTGTGTGTGTGTGTGTGTGTGTGTGTGTGTGTGTGTGTGTGTGTGTGTGTGTGTGTGTGTGTGTGTGTGTGTGTGTGTGTGTGTGTGTGTGTGTGTGTGTGTGTGT
>NW_014578614.1:87048-89230 GCF_000485595.1 Priapulus caudatus
ACACACACACACACACACACACACACACACACACACACACACACACACACACACACACACACACATACACACACACACACACATACACACACACACACATATATATATATATATATATACATCGATATGACACGGGGAAATTCCGGAGATGTACGTGATCGTACTCCGGTATGACGGCACACACATATCCCGGATCCGGATGTCGAATTGGCAGGTCTGACACGTAAATAAATACATGAAAAATACACTCCGACGCGATACGCTATTTGTTTACCCGCGTGTTGTCGCTATGGCCATTAAATGCGTGTAACGCAGCGACGAAAAATGCTCCTTGCGACGACGACCACCAAAGTAATTGGTATTTCCTTCTAAACAGCTTCGTTACACACTTGGCACACGTGACTCTGGCTACTGAACTCTATAAGGAAGCTAGAAGAGATGGGATGTAGCGTGTTAAGTTGTAGTACGAGGGGCATTGCTTTTATCAGTACGTGATAAACACACATGGGATATAGATGTACTTCGCTTCTCCGCGTATCGGACCGGATTTCCTAGAGATTATCTGATTAACTGGCACTCGGGTAATATTCGCACACCGTTCGCGCGAATTGTAATTTCTCCCGTTAGCTTCAGTCATGGCTTGACTCATCCCAGGATTAGTGCATCAAGGAGAGCAGGAGGCAGGCAGGCCGCACTTGAGGGTATTAGCCGGACCTTTTCCTTATTCGGGAGACAACTTGTCAATTCAGCGCTCGAGAGAGAATAAGCTCACTTTTCCATAGTGATTCACCAGCACTTGCAGAAGTGAAGAGGGCTTTGTGTATCGGCGATACACTCGTTGTAGTCTCCGACTTGACCTGTAGCATCGCTAACGATTACAGGTTGCGCTTCTATTCTACGTCGTAAACAGTGTGTACAGTTTGTCGTTTGCCCGAATAGCTTGTCTGTTAGTAACTCGCCATCGAGAAATAAATTCATACTCGATTTTGTTCAACCACTTCAACTTATTCTCGCGTTGTGTGATACACTTACCGTTTTGTCTTACATTTGCTGAGTGTTTGGGTGTTAGAGATTGTTTTGACAACGTAATGACTTCGCTTATCTAGATTTACTAGATTACTTAATATTTTCACTAGTATGGTGATCTGAGTGTCCGAACTTTAGTGCATGCACCATGAAATCTCGGTAGTATTAAACTCCCTATTTAATATATCCACACTCAGTGGCATACTAGACCATATCGCTCCCAGCCACGCGACTTTAGTCAATGGACGTAGATCTAATCAAAGTACAGTAAACCATACACATTGGTGCCCTGCCCAGGATACACCTAGCAGTGACTGCAACAGGGTAGCCAGAATAAAATGTTACGCTAAAGAGCAGGTCCACTTCATGCCAAGGAGTGGAAGTGAAGTCGGTTTCCCCAATGTCAACGTTGGACCGTATCGCCCATTGTCTTCAGGCCTGTTTTTCTCTTTTACATAGCAGTCCATTGACTGCAATAGTCCTACAATAGAGATATCCTATAATAGATATATCCTATATTGCAGGTGCACGTACAGATGTATGTAGAGTTTAGATATAGACATCTACGGAGACGAACTAACGAGTGACGTCATACTGGATAGCGGCATTCGCTCAATGGAGCAGGGCACCTCGCTTTGGCGAATCGCGTAAAGTTTTAATTCCTGCATCCGAGTAGCGGGCGCGATGCAGCACCCCATGAGTACCTACACATGAATAGAAGTAGCAGGTTTACAATGAGGAGGGATTAACATGAATACTCGCAGACATTAGCTGTGGTAGAGTCTTCATTCCTCAATACTACCGTCACTGTCAACCTCTGTTGTGCAAGATCGAGGTTACCTTACGCATACCCGAATCTATGGGAATACAGGTCTTAGCAGGCTTACAATGAGGAGGGATTAACATGAATACTCGCAGACACTAGCTGTAGTAATGTGGTGAGTCTTTATTCCTCAGTTCTACATACACTGTCAACCTGTGTTGTACAAGATCAAGGTTACCTTACGCATACCCGAGTCTATGCGGATACAATACTCTGAGCGTGAACGTGTAGCAAACGTCCACATCTACGTACAACAGGCGAGACTATGCGGAGGACTATCTGCAGAGCGAGAGAGAGAGAGAAGAGAGAGGGAGGGAGAGAGAAGAGAGAGGG
>NW_014578614.1:89240-98272 GCF_000485595.1 Priapulus caudatus
AAGGATTAGCTGCGCTGCTTGCTGCTTGCTTGCTGCTACTCGACTGCTAACGCGCGCTGCTGCTGCTGCTCGCTGGCCTACGCGGCTGCTACTGCTACTACTTGCTACTTGCGGCTGCTGCGCGCTGCTTAGCTTGCTGCATACTGCTACTTGCGCTTCTGTCTGCGGCTGATGATGGATGCATGATATGGTTGCTGATTATGATGATCTGCCTGCTAACACCTACTGCAACTGCTACTGCTGCTGCTGCTAACTACTAGCACTGGAGGCTGGCGGTCTGGCTATCTGCGCTGCTGCTGCTAACTCGATGGCTACTGCGGCTGCTATGCGCCTGCTGCTGCTAATTACTGCGGCCTGCTACTGCTGTGCTGGCTCTGCTACTGTCGGCGGCTGCTGCTGCTAACGGCTACTGCTACTGGCTGCTGCGTGCTACTCGACTAAACTACTTACTGCTAACTGCGGCTGCTAGCTGCACTGCTGGCTGGCTGGCTACTACTGCTACTGCGGCTGCTGCCTGCTCGCGAATAAAATGATGATGATGTTGCTGATGAGATGATGCTGCTGCTATGCTAACTAACTGCTACTGCTACTGCTGGCTGCATGCACTACTACTTGCTAGCTACTGGCGGCGCTGCGCTAACGCGGCTGCTTGCTGCACTAACACTTACTGCTGCTCTGCGCTGCTGCTGGCCTGCTACTGCGCGCGGCTGCTGCTGCTACTACGCTTGCTACTGCTACTGCGTGCTGCGGCTGCTGCTGCTGCTACTTGCGGCTGCCTGGTCTGCTACTGGCGGCTGCTAGCATTGCTGCTGCTGCTACTGCTATGCTACTGCGCTGTTGATGCTGGCTGTGTGAAGATGCTGGCGACAGGACGCGTGACAAGCGCTTTAATGCGCATTCGACCGCTTGCCGGCCCAGAGAGATTCATACCATCATCATGCGCGGGCGGCAGGAGGTGGGAGGAGGGAGTGTGGGAGGAGGTGAGGAGGGAAAGAGGGAGAGAAGGAGGGAGGGAGGGAGAGGAAGAGGGAGGAGGAAGAGGGAGGGAGAGAGGGAAGGACAACAGGAGGGAGAGGGAGAAGAGGAGGGGAGGGAGAGAAGAAGAGAGAGGAAAGAGGAAGATAGGAGGCAGATTGAGGAGAAAGAGTAGAGAGAGATATAGAGGAGGGAGGTCTGAGAACCTCATCTTGTTACGTGGACGCACGCCCCGTTCAACTACTCGTAACTAATTCGGCGGGCTCACGCCACCCAACGCCGCGACCCCTTCCCTGCCACATCACCGGCAGACCGGCAAACTTCCCATTCAACCAAATCCCGAGCTCGTCTCCGTCTAATAAGGACATCTGTTCCACGAAGCACTTTGCCGAGCGCGCACGAGCGCGCGATCGTCTGCAAAAAGGCGGTCGCCGCGGCAACGCGACGCTAGCGCCGCGGGCGCGCTCGGCGGCGATTGTCGTCGTCGTCGCCGACGACTGCGGCGTAATTGACCCGCGAAGACAGAGAGCAAAGTCGGATTGATACAGTCGGCTGCAGATTTATGTGCGCGACTAATCAAAATCCAATAACAGGCAGAGCGTAATTGAAAAATAACATTAAGCACTCAGTACTATTAGAGTGCGTCACACGCGGACGCTGCGCCAAAGCCGACGATGGCCAAGTGTTTGTTAGCGCCTGATTACGGCCGCGCGGCCGGGCGCAAGAATAGCCGAGCGGGGGGAGGTGGCCCGGGGAGGGAGGGTGCCCGGGGAAGAAGGGTGCCCGGGAGAGAGCGCCGGTTAGGAGGGAGCAGGGAGATGCAGGGGTCCTGGGGAAGGGAGGGTGTGCCCGGGAGGGGGCGGGGCTGAGAGGAGGGGACGGGCGCGCGGTGGGGGGAGGGATTCGCGGAGGAGGGGCCCCGGCGGAGGAGGGGCGTGACCAGGCGGGTATGTAACGCAGGCTTTCACCGGCGGTCATCGTGGTATAGAAGAGCAAGGAACGACGAAGAATTCCTATGCAACGATGAGACGGCAGGAATGAGGCAGAGCGGTACCTTGCGTGCGTGCGTGCGCGCGTTCGTGCGTGACGTAGCAATAATTCTAGTTTGAAGGTGATGGCGTACACGCATGAGTGTGTATATTGTGCGTCGCGTGCGTGCGTGCGTGCGTGCGTGCGTGGCGTGCGTGCGGTGCGTGCGTGGCTGCGCACCCATATTTATTATGCCCCACCCCACCGTGCACTCCGGCGCAGTCTATATTCTCATCTCGCCCAGCAGCGACGGAGAGTCGAGTATCTGGGCAAACAGCGGCAAAAACACTCGCTAACATTAGAGGGCCGGATGGCTTCCCGCAAACCGTCGAGGGCTAAAAACTCGGCCTCTAACTGCCGGCGGCCAGCCGGCGTCCAATGCGCTGGCCTCTTCTCCTCGCCGCGAACTAATAAATCACTGACCAGCACCAATAGAATAACAGCGGCTAAGTGTTTTCGGCATTGCGCCGAGAACAAATATATGGTCAAGTGGCAAGAATGAGCTTCAAGGTATATATAAATACGAGCATGAAAACAAGGACATCAGCGTTCGCGTCGAATCCTCCCACTGTACGCCACAGTCGGTTTAAGCAGCCCGAGAAGAGGTAGGATGTCAGGATAAAGCTAGATGCAGTACGCCGTAGCTGCGTGCGTGGTTGTGGCGCCAAAGCGCAGCACCACGGGCAATTAACTAATGTGATGGCAAATTTTATCACGTGAAACCCGTACTGGATCGTGCTGGTTTAACAGGTGCAGGCGGCGCGGCCGCCTAGGCGACCCAAGGACAGCGCACGTAGCCCCCCCCACTCGTATTTCTTCCGCCTCCTTGCCCCGCCGCTGAGACATTATAAATGGAAACTGCCCTGGAAGAAATGCCAACATCAAATTAATAATGGTTAGAATGTCGATACATTTTTTTACTGCTTTAATATCGATAGGGCGTTGTTAATTTTCCTTAGAAAGAGTCAACGCGAGCGTTCTCTTTCTCTCCCTCCTCTTGCTCTCTCATCCTCTCCCTCTCCTGCTCTCTCTCTCTCTCTCTCGTCCTCTATTGCTCTCTCTCTCTCCCTCTTTTGCTCCTCTCGTCTCTCCTCTATCTTGACTCTCTCGTCGTCTCTCCGCTCTCTTGCCTCATCTGTCTCTCTCTCTCTCTCTCTCTATCTGCTTCTCTCTCTCTTCTCTCATGCTCTCTCAATCTCGTCTCTCCCTCTTATACTCTCTATGTAACTCTATCTCTTCTTTTTTTTTCTCTCTCTCTTTTCTCTTCTCTTTTCTTCTCTCGTCTCTCTCGTCTCTCTTCTTTCTCCGTCTCTCTCTCTCTATTATCTCCCATCCTCTATCTTCTCCTCGTCCTCTCCTTCTCTCCTTTCTCTCTCTCTGCTCTCTCATCTCTCGCTCTCTTCTCTCCCTTCCCTCTGTCTTTTCTCGTCTCTGCCTTCCCTCTCTTTCATCTCTCTCACCGCTCTCCTCCTCTCCTCTCTCTCCCCTGCCTCTCACATCTTCTCTCTTTCGTCTCTTTTCCGCGTTCTCCACCTCTCTCTTCTCTCTCTCTCCCCTATCATTGCTTCTCTCTTTCGTCTCCTCTCTCTATCTCTCTCTCCCATCGCTCTGCAGAACAGCAGCAGCAGCAGCAGCAACAGTAACAGCAGCTGTACGGTTTCGCAGAATCGCATTTGCACGCGCGCCTACCTCCTCCCGCCTTCCCCTCTACGCGCGCATCTTTAAGTAAGCCCCACTCGCGTTTTTTTCTCATACTGCGCCTCTCTGTATTTTTTTTCCTACTGCGCCGCTCTCTATATCTTTTTTCCTACGGCGCCTCTCTGTATCTATTTTCCTACTGCGCCTCTCTCTATATCGTTTTTCCTACTGCGCCGCTCTCTATATCGTTTTTCCTACTGCGCCGCTCTCTATATCGTTTTTCCTACGGCGCCTCTCTGTATCTTTTTTCCTAGTGCGCCTCTTTGTATATCTTTTTTCCTACTGCGCCGCTCTCTATATCTTTTTTCCTACGGCGCCTCTCTGTATCTATTTTCCTACTGCGCCTCTTTGTATATCTTTTTTTCATACTGCGCCTCTCTGTATCTTTTTTCCTACGGCGCCGCTCTCTATATCTTTTTTCCTACTGCGCCGCTCTCTATATCGTTTTTCCTACTGCGTCTCTCTGTATCGTTTTTCCTACGGCGTCTCTCTGTATCTTTTTTTCCTAGTGCGCCTCTTTGTATATCTTTTGCGCCTCTCTCTATATCATTTTTCTTTGCGCTACTACGCGGTGTCCGGGTGCATGCATGCGTTCTCACCTGTTTACCTCGTTCACAATCTCATGCGTCCCTGTACCCTACATCTGCATCCATTTACACCTCTCACACGCCCCCACGCCCCCTCCCCTCCATATTCCCCCTATTTACGTTTGCACAAGCCCCCAACGTGCATGTACCTTACATCTAAATCAATTCAGAGCGTCGCACGCCTTGCCTGCCTGCCCTTAGCTTTCCATGTCATCACAAAGCCTCCCTCTTCCTCCCTCCCTCCCCTCCCCTCCCCTCCCTCGCCGCTACCATCACCTCGACCTCGTGTCTCCGCGCTCTGCCTCATTAATTGCAGCATGGACACGCGGGCGTTTTCGCTCAGGTATAATAATGACTTAGCTGGTCGCCGTGAATGCCGGCGGCTGTACCTGACAGGTTAGCGGCTAATATTCAGCTCGGGTCACGATGCGTCGGCAGCGGCGGTAGCTCGGCGACATCAAATCCCAACACACATCAGCTGGCCGTGATCGGAAATCGACGGTAATCGATGACGGTAGGTAATTAAGAACAACAGAAGGCGTAGGGCGGCGTTTCTCTCCACCTAAGTAGCTATTTAGTGGGAGGGGGGGCCTAGATAGGTGTGGAGTGGCTCTGCGTATGTAGCCATTTAGGCGAGGTACGGTGTGGAATATATATATATATATATACCTATGTAGAGCTATTCTAATTAATCGGTATTAACCACACGCCTCGAGGTCCTTTCCTCTCTCTCTCTCTCTCTCTCTCTCCTCTCATCTTCGTCAATTCTCATCTCTCTCTCTCTCTCTCTCTCTCTCTCTCCTCTCTCTCTTCCTCTCTCTCTCATAGAATATATATATATAATATATACTATAGTATTATATTTATCATATATATTATAGAGAGAGAAGAGAGAGAGAGAAGAGAGAGAGAGAGAGAAGAGAGATGAGAGAGAGAGAAGAGTAGACCTTTGAGGCATCTAATATGATGTAGAATAGGCTCTCTCTCTGTCTCTCATCTCTCTGTCTCTCGCGGTCTTCGTCATTCTCTATATAGTATTAATAGTGATATAATATATTATAGTAGAGAGGCAGTTGCGGCAGCGAGCGCGCGCAGCAAAGCGCGACGCTTACTCCGCGAGCATCGCAATTGAAGCCATTCCCGTGCCGACCACCGTCAATCACCGAGCCTACACGGCGATCCTAATGAGTCCGAGACTACCCGTAGCAAGGAAAGGGCAGGTTTGCTTTTGTTGACGGAACGTAGCCAGCGTCAGCTGCGACGGAACGGTGACTCAATTACAAGCGAGACGACTGACGAGTCCCGGCAGGTATGGGTGTGCGCCGAGCACACATATACAGGTGACTCGTGACTCACACACGCACACGCACAGGCCGAAAACACGCGCTGCGCAGAGCTGCACACACCTCACACGACGCGCGGCCGCACACACCACATACACACACACACACACAGCACACCGTGCTACAACACACAACACAAGCCGCACGATACACACGCCACCACAGCGTCACACGGCGCCAGGCACACACACACACACATCAGCGTCCTACATCACCACACCGCAACAGCTTCACGCGGTCGCTACACCAAACACAACGCACACATGTCACCCCCCACAAACACACAACACACAGACCGCCCTACAACACACGACACACACACAGCATACACAGTCAGCCACACACAATCACACATCAACAGCTCCACATCACACTAGACACACACACATCTGTTTGGCCATACAACACACACACACACACACACACACACATCACAACACCACCAACACACGCGCGCACACAAACAACAAACATGCACACATCACATCACACACACACACAACACACACAAACAACATCACACATACACAGCCAACACACACACACATTCCCATGCACACACCACACCACACATGTCACACACACAACACACACAACCAGTCACGATGAACACGCATCATCAAGCAGCAGTCATGGTGACAATCGCGCATGCAGTCCGCGCATTCGATGTCACTCCATTCACGGGCACGTCACGGAACACCGAAAGCTTACAAAGTGTTCGCGCACAAAGGACGCTCAGTTCGGTTCGACCACAATCACGCTCAGCGAGTCCCCCCCTCCCCCCTCACCGCCGCAGAGTCACCCTCCGTTCTATTCTGCGAGGATGGGGATCCCGAAAAATGCGAAAAGCTTCATAATTGCTATTCCACGCAAGCCCCGGATATGAATGTATCTGTCTAATTCGATTTCTCGGCCGCGGGCGCTGATGTATAGTTAACAGTGTATCTGCAAACTTAATTATTGGTCGAGCTGAGTGCATTACGGAAGATGGCGGGACCGTCTAATGGCTTTTATAGGCTATTCGGCGGAACAGAGCATGAAAATGACGGCTAATTTATTCCTATGCACAAACGAGGACAAACCGCGCAATCGGCACCAAGTGCACACGCCGCCATTCATTATATTGCGTTACGGTGTGTCCGCCGTCGCGAAGAGGAGAAATCCGTAATACACAAATAATGTCCGTCCCCAAAAATTGCCCCCGCGTCGTCGTCGTCATCAACTGGAACGTCGTCGCGTTGTCGTCGTCGTCGCATCACCGACGCTCGTCGCAGTCGTCTCATAATCAACGTTTGTTCGTCGCGTCGTCGTCATCCAACGTTGTCGCGTCCCGTCGCGTCGTCGCTGTTGCACCTAACAATTTCTTGTCGAACCGTTAAGGAAACCTACGGCGTCGTCGCTCGTTGTCGTCGTCTCGTCGTCGTTGCGTCGCGTCGTCGTCGTCGCGTCCGGTCGCGTCGTCGGCGTCGTCTCGTTTGTCACCTGAAACAGTTGCGTCGATCGTTAAGAAAACACGCGGCTAGCGGACGACACTCGGACCTGCGAGTCGAGAGACGACAGAAGAGCACTCGCGCGAGAAACGCGACCCATCGCTAAGAAGCTTAACGGAAGGAGGGGGAGCGGCGAGCGTGCGCGCGGGGAAGGACAATGTGAGCCGAGAACGAAGCGGCCCTGCGAGGAAGGGGGCGAGAGGAGCCGGCGCCGTCGAAAGAGGATCTTCGGTAAAATTCGCAGTTCTTCCGAATTTTGCGCGGACGCGCCGAGAATTCTCGTCGCACGGTGGGGATTAGCGGAAACGGAATCGCGCGTCGTCGTCGTCGTCGTCGGCAGCGGCCGGCGACGTGTAAGTATGCAAGCACCTGCTGGATTATACGCGTGCTGAGTTTGCCCAAAAATGCGCGTAGTTCGTTGCGTGCGTGCGTGCGCGTGTGCGCGTGCGTGCGTGCTTCGTACGTACGGCCAAACAACGGGCGTGCGGAGGGAAAGATGTCGGGGTCGTATGTGTACTACCCGCGCAGCAACGCTCCGCCGCACGTAAACCGCACGCACACTGCTACACCGCACAACAGCAACGCACACGCAACACACACACACACACATCACACAAACCACACACCACACACATGGTGGCCGCGCGCACACACACACATGACCCAGCACGCACACACACACACACACACAACCCCTCACACACATACACGCATACACACACACGCACGCACACACCGGGATAATCAAGTGACCAGGATGCGCGGGGAATCATCCCCCCTCCTCCCTCCCGGGGTCACCCCTGCACGCTAGCTCGTACATCCACTCCTCTCGTACACACTCTCCGCCGCCGCCGAGCAGCCATCCATCCATCCAGCCTGCCCTCGCGAAGCCCGACCACGTGCCCGCTAATGTATCCGGCCGCGGAGGCGGAGCTCCTCGGCTTCCCCTCGCTGATTGATCGGCTCGCCGCGAGCCGGCGTCGCCATGGCAACGCGGCAACAACGGCAAAGGGCCGCCGTGCGTGCAATAAAGCGATAAGGAAATTAATGTATTATTGAAAATGAGACGCAACTAATCGGCCGGGGACCGCTCGGAGGCGGCTGGTTTGAAACCACCTGACTCCATTATTTACCAGCGGTCGGACACGCCGATTGCCGCTGCTGCTGCTGCTTGCTCGGCGGCGGCGGCGCGCGTGGCGGTGATGCCGCCGCCGCCGCCGCCGCCGCCGTGACGGCGAATTGAAACAACAGCCACGGCTACATGCTGAGCCGCCGCGCAAGCAAGCATCGACCGGGAGGTAGGGAGCCGCGGCGCACACACACGTACTCACGCAGTATCGCATCTTATCCACTCCACATGCGTGTGCTACACTCCCCCAGTTCCGCATCCGAGGCTTTGTCTCTCTCCCTGCTTCTTCTCCTCTTCTTCTTCTCCTCCTCCTCCCCTCCTCCTCCTCCTCCTCCTCTTAGTCCTTCTCCTCATTATCCTCGTCTTTCTCTTTCTGCACCATCTCCTCCCCCCCTCCTCCTCGCCCTTCCGTTCCTTGTCCCCTCCTCCTCCTCCTCCTCCTCCTCCACCTACTCCCCTCCTCCTCCTTCTACAGTCCTCCTCCTCCTCCTCCTCCTCCTCCTCCCCGTCTCCCTATCTGCACAATGTCGCGTCTTATCCTTCGCACACACGAAATTCTTTCTCCCCTCCTCCTCTCTCACCCCTGATCCCTATAGCATACTCGCTCAATACACGCACACGCACGCAGACGCGCACACATATGCACACACATACACGCACGCACACACAGACACGCAGACAGACAGACAGACAGACAGACAGACAGACAGGCAGACACGCACGCACGCACGCACGCACGCACGCACGCACGCACACACACACACACACACACACACACACA
>NW_014578615.1:0-13358 GCF_000485595.1 Priapulus caudatus
TGTGCACCCAATTACAACAAGTATACACCCTGTATACGCCCCTACATATCGACCATACGGCCATGTACTACCAAAGTAATACCCAATGTATCAACGTGAAAATATCGTCAAATTTAGACACAAGTATCGTAGCACCAAGTATAGCGCCCTGTGCGAGCCAATTACAACAAGTATACACCCTGTATACGCCCCTACATATCGACATAGCGCCATGTACACCAAAGTATACCAATGTATCAACGTGAACTATCAGTCAGATTTAGACAACCAAGTATCGCTACACGCAAAGTAATACGCCCTGTGCACATTAACAACAAGTATACACGCCTGTATACCCCTACATTATCGAGCATACGCCATGTACACGCAAGTATAGCGCCAATGTATGCAACGGTGAAATATCGTCAGATTCAGACACAATAATCGTAGCACCAACGGTAGTAGGCGCCCGATGGCACAGCACACAGCGACTATACACAGGCTATACGTATACTAACCCTGGTACTAGCCGCGCAGGCATACCATAGCTACGCGAGCCATACGCACTGTACCACGCAGCCATAAAACTATAAGGGCCCCAACTGCAATCCAAGACGTCGATAATAATATCGTCGAGATTTAGATCACCAAGTATCGTAGCACGCAAGTATACGGCCCTGGCTGAGCACAATCTCTAACAGCAGAGAAGTATAAACGCCACCACGCGATTATAGCACCCCGAACCATATCACTAGAGCGAGCGCAATCGTCACAGTCTGTACTAATACCTAAAGTATCAGCCCGCGAACGAGGGTATCCACCGGAATCACTCGGTCGACGAAATTAAGACAGCCAAGTATCGTAGCAACACAAGTGACGCCATGTGCACCAATTACCAAACAAGTATAGCACTAACAGGTACCCTGTTATACCCCCTACTATATCGACGCATACGCCATGTAACACCAGTATACGACTCAATGTTCAACCGGCCGGCGGACAGACGTAGTACGTCCACGGACTACTAGAGCCAAAGTAAATCGTAACCAAGTATCGCCCTGTGGCGCCGAATTCCACACATGAGACTATAGGACACCCTAAGTAGAGCCCCCGCCACCTTACCGGTTACGACCATACGCATGTCACCAAGCACTACGCCGAGCAAGCTAACTCGCAAGGCAGCATGAAACAGAGTATATCGTCAGATTTAGACACTCATAAGTATCGTACAGCCACTAGTATACCCCTGCGCTGCACGGAGGCAACAAACAAGTATACACCTGTATACCCTTCGGCGCACACGCACGCACATAACAGAGCTAGCATGACCAGCACGCGAGCACGGCAGACCGATGGCACATAACAGGTCACCCGTAATACGCACGCGAGAACGCACGCACGAATAATAGAAAGCTATATACGCGCGCGAGCACCGCACTAGCATATAACAGGTAGCCTATACGCCCAGCGAGAACGCACCGCAGATAACAGGTACTATATAAGCGCTCCGCGCGGCACGCACGCACGGCACTTAATAGGAGATAACTCTATCAAGGCGCCAAGCGGTAAACAATGACAACCAAGGTTCACTATATCATACATGAGCTGCTCTGACTACAAACTGAGTTCGAAATTATCGTCAGATTTATAGACGCCCCAAGTATCGTAGCAACCAAGTATACGCCCTGTGCACCAATTACAAACAAGTATAGCACCCGCGTGCAGTACGCGCGCCACAGTAATCGACGCATACGCGCAGCATGTACAGCCAAGGATGCGCCAGATGTATCAAGGTGAAATATGCGTCAGATTTAGACACCAAGTATCGTACACCAAAGTATACGCCCTGTGCACCAATTACAACAAGTTATACACCCTGTATACCGCCGCTACATACATCAACCGAGTACGCCCCATAGTCACAAGCACACCAAATATTAACAGATAGCCGCGTTACAAAATGTTATCAACGGTGACGCCATCGACTGCGCAGAGTATGCACGACCACCCAAGACCGACACGCAACGATAGTCAAGGCGTACCATGATGCGGGCACCAATTAAACAAGTATACACGCCCTCGTATACCGACGGATAGCACATCTAGCTATCATGACACATAACAGCACGCTCAATAGTACATGACCAGGTATACCAGAATGATAACGGCCTGTGAGAATGATTACGTGGAGTTTCAGAGCACGCCAAGTATACCGAGTAACAACTAAGTGAATATGATACAGCCTGTGCAACCAAATTACGCAGACCAAGTATACACCTGTACTACCGCCGAAAGCACAGCACCAGCATCGACTCATAGCACATAACAAAAGGCTATATAACGCGTGCGAGCACGCACGCACATAACAGATACCTATCGCCCGCGGCGAGAACGCACGCACCACATAACAGATAGGCTATATACGCGCGGCGAGCACCGGCCCATGAGGCACATAACAGGATACTATACGCCCCCCGGCCCCCCGCCCCCCGCCCCCCGCCCGCCGCCGCCGCCACCGGACGCGCGCGGGGCAGCGCGCGGCCCTGCGCGACATCAACAGAAGCTATATCGCGCAGCAGCACGCACGCACATACAGAGATAGCTATATACCGCCGCGGCTGTGGCCCATAACGAGAACCTATACGCCCGCGATAACGCCGCACATAACGAAGTACTATACTAGTACATACAAGTACTATATTTGTGTTTGTGCAAGGTACACTGTTACGCAGCTGAGCTGACAACTGCGAGCAACATTGGTGGACAATGCAGTTCCAGAGACATTTGTTTAAACTAAAAACCTGTCACGTCAGTCGAATTTCGAGGGGCACTGCGGCAGCCAAGTAGTATGATTTGTGTGTTATTTTGTACAAAATAAAATGTATAGAAGAAAGTACACGATTAGCGTTTCTATTTACTTCTGTGCGATGGCTCATATAACTCTTTAATAGGCTGCCCTAATTTGCGCGGTGCATTTCGATGTAAGCCACACGTTCGATTCAACAACAACCGCGCATGAAATTCGATAAATTATTGTGTGGCGCGCCAGTTACGCAGCTAGCCGATATAGCGAACGATTTGCGTAAGACGAGGCATTGGGCAATTATTGTGGGCACGGCCATGAAATTCCTTGTAACTTAAAAAGCGGGAGTTCTCATATAATCTTCTTTCTGCTTTTTCTCTTTCGTTTCTTTCCGATTGGCAGCTGGTCCTGCCGGCACCAATTGTTTATCGTTTAGTTTATCCTAGCTTCTGATCAGATCCTGAAGGGGATGTCACATAACATTTTTTGTTGGGGCCAGAAAATTAAAAAAACAACAAATAACATTTTCGCCGTTTTGTAATGAATAATTTTTTCAAACATGAATACACATGAGCATATATTATCTTATTTTTCGGCTATATTGTATATTCTATATAGGCCAACACAAATCAAGAACAGAAAGCTGTTTGGGCACCACTTTGTGCACCATACACAAATCACGGATGACATCGACCACAGGGGCAAACCAGTGCAGCAACCCGAGTGACGGCCAGTATTGTGTAAATAAGTGTTAGGTAACACTACATTCAAATCGTTCAAGAATTTTTGGGGCAAATTTAACCGCAACGTAAAAACATTTATGAATCAGGTGAGAGCTTAGGATATATTTACGCTAGTACTACTTTTTGATGTAAAAAAATTAACAAACATAAGGTTTCACTATAAAATTTGCAGAGAATTCGTGACGTAGACCACTTTAAACAATTAGTAATTATTTAGGGCTTGCCATGCAATGTTCTTGTGTACTGTATAACTACACATGTTGTCTATGAATTATCATCTCACTCAACTGGGCGATGCCGATTGCCAGTTTGGCATTGTGTTTGTTATATACTGGAGAAAATATCGCGTAATTCCACGGACCATGTTGTGTGTATCTGTTATCACTATGTCATTGATCATTATGGAAGTAGAGAGTAAAATGTGGGTGTTGCTATCCCTGCAGGCGAAAAACGTGATAATCGTTGACGATGACGTTCAAAACGTTAACCCTAACGGTAACCCTCTACTTGGCGTTAGAAGACCCCCACACAGACACCGGCAACACCTGAGACACGACTCACGAACACCTAAATATATATGTTTAGCCGCGCTATAATATAAGGCATTGTGATCCACAAAATTAATTATGGTTCGGGGAACAAGGCTACAATCGATGCAAAAAACCGTTAACCTAACCCGCGTAGATCCTGAACCCTACCCTAATCCCTAACCACCTGATCCTAACCGCTAACCCTAACGCTGACCACTAGACGCGCTAATCTAACACTGATCCCAAGCACTGGTGCTGGGGGCCACGTTGCGCGTCACCTCGCACTCCACGCCCGCCGGGGGATAGCATTAACCGCGTAAAATGTGATCGCGGCGGCCAATGATTGAAAACTTCCCAATATAGGCCGCTGTAATTATAATTGAACTTGTGTGTCTTGTTTTTAATATAAAAGAGGCTTATTACAGCTGCGCGCAGTCTGCAAACTTATTCACAGCTCTGATATGCTTTTTCGGTGGACGAGAAATATTGCTAAGTTTGTAATTTTTTATGTGGCCATTTTGAATGCGCAATATGGTGGCTAAGAAACGCTCTTGGAAGTCACATGCATCTACGGTTGTTGTATGAAAAGTAAACCGCAAATTACGTCTGTCAGTGGCACATTTTTCACAGTCTGTACGAAGGATTATTAACCGAGATATAGCTATTTTTTAAGAAACTGAGCGGCGGGGCCATTTGAATCAAGATGGTGGCCGAAAACGCTTTTTGGGATCACATGCATCACGTTGTTGTATGAAACAGTAAGCCAAATTTACAGTCTGTCAGTCAATTTTCAAGTCTGTAGGCGAAGATTATTAACCGAGATATAGCTATTTTTTAAAGTGATTACGTCACCGTAAATAGTAAAAATGGAAAAATATATTTGATTTCCACTTTTTCACAAAATATAAGTAATTCTGTTTACATTTTATGGTTAAATTGCTGCATTATACTTCCTATTTTACTATATTGTTCGATGTGAACATACACTCGTGACCCACACATAGCCCATAGCAAGCAATTAATGTTAGACAACATTAATTCAAATCGTCCAGGTTTTTTGGATTTTTAACTAGTTGAGAAACAATCTTATCAGGTAAGAATTTGACGATTTGTTTAGTCCCGAATTAGTTCTTACTTTTAATGTAAAAAAATGGGAATTTTTTTTTTACAAATTTTACCATAGAAAATTCGTGACGTAATCCCTTTAACAAATGACGGCGGACATTTTTGAATTCAAGATGACGGCCGAAGTTGTAGGTGGATCGCGTGTGTCCTGCTTTTAAATGAAAGAGCATACAAAAGTTTGCAAGTGTACCAATTTTCACACTTTTTTCACAATTTGAACGATTTAGATGATATTCTGACCTAACCGACTGTACTATAAGGTGATGGAGTGGGGGCAGCGAAGTCGTGTTAGATCGCCGCCAGCCGGCGTTGGCGCGCTTCGCGCGGATATCCGGCTGCAGACTGTCTAGTACCTTCTGTGAGGTGTGTGATATTATTACCTCGACCTATATATAGCTCTTTCTTCTAAGTAATAGTATTCTTTAATCTATGATGGAATACAGCACATATTGAAACACCGAATTAGCATTCATTGTAATCCTCATAGTGAGAGAATTTAGAACCACGAGCAGAAATTACATCATAGCTTACGAATAACTATTCTAAATAATTCTTAGACATTGTCATTCATTTCATATCATACGATTAGGCCTATTGTAGTTTCCCACCCTTTTGTGGTCTGCTAGTACCCTACTAAGTACTATAGCCCTTGTTCGTCACTAGGCTATAGTACAGATACTAATTACTACCCCAAATACTACTTGGGGTAGTATCTATGGTCTGCCCAATCCGAGGTGATAATTAAACTTCAAGCGCTGCCAAACTTTCCCTGTAATGTCTTTATCATAGTTTATTATTTCCTAAATACTTACTATACATTTCTGCATTCCTGTATTTTACAGATGGATATTTTGCAACATATTTCATTACCAGTGGCAGTTCGTGCATTGGCGAGTAGTAATTTCTATGATGATGGCATGAAGAAACTCAAGGTCATGCCGTTTCATAACTGCAATGAAGAAGAGTTTGTAGATTTGCTGACAGATAGAGAAGCCACAAACTCGACCAACAACAGCAGCTTGCAACATATCTTGGTGAAAAGCAAGTCGGCCACACTGTCTGCAGTGACTATAGATGAGAATGTGCAGCCTTATTTGAAAACGTCAGCATCTTTACAGCAAGAGTTGCCACATGTATTTCATTTAAATAATGGTGTGACTTCAACTCTCGGGACATTTGGGTGTAGTCTTAGGTAAAGTCAGTGGCGTAGACAGGTCCTCAGTTGTGGGGGGATGATTTCGCTGTTACCTCCATCATAATGTATATGAAGACTGTGTGCGAGTAGCGCACACCGCCACAGGCACTTGGACCGTTTCAATAATAAAATGATGGTTAATAAATACAACTTGTCAGTAGCCTACTACTACAGTACCAGCAATAGTCTTAAACAACGTTGTGTTGACTATATAACTTCACTTCAACACCGTTAAATACACCGATGCCAAATAGCCCGCCACGCCATTGTGCATGCACAGATACCAGTAGATAGGAGCATAGTAGCTCCTATCTACTGTGTATCTGTGCATGCACAATGGCGTGCGG
Source organism: Priapulus caudatus (assembly GCF_000485595.1). Taxonomy (NCBI): domain Eukaryota; kingdom Metazoa; phylum Priapulida; class Priapulimorpha; order Priapulimorphida; family Priapulidae; genus Priapulus; species Priapulus caudatus. The sequence continues at coordinate 6,723 of NW_014578615.1, forward strand.
CTATGTGTTGCATCGGTGTATTTAACGGTGTTGAAGTGAAGTTATTAGGTCAAATCAAACATTAGAGACTATTGCTGGTACTGTAGTAGTAGGCTACTGACAAGTTGTATTTATTAACCATCATTTATTATTGAAACGTCCAAGTGCCTGTGCACACGCGGAGAGCCTTGGCGCAAAGCCCTTAATGGGTGGGGACCAGGGGCGCCGTAGGGGCCCTGGCGGGGTGCAGGGGCAGAGCCCTTGCCCGGTGTCCAGGGCGGAGCCCCGAAGCTCTTGGATTTTAGCAATTTAGAACTTCAAGATGGTCGTTTTTGAGGTAATTGAAAAAATTGACATTGTAAGTGCAATTTTGTGAATTCGAGGGTATTTTTTTCTTTGGATCCAGAGTTTAACCACGCACCCCCCCCCACACACAAACCAGTGGCGGATCCAGAAGTAAATTCTAGGCGGGGGCGAATTATGCGAGCTCAAGGGCACGAAGCGCGCACTGTGTGGGATTGTTAAAAAGTTGCAATCTAAAAGCAATCATTTTGGACATCTTTATCATAAATATCAGGATTTTTCCTCCTTCAGGTGGTGCATGTCCCCTCCTGTTTAGGAGAGGTCCAGGGGACCTCCCGAAATTTGTTGAAAGGAACACCTCTTCGATGCAATTTCCTGCACTATGAGGCGCACATATTAAACAATCTACATCACAATAACATCACTGTTGAGTTGAGTATTTTTACCTTTGGGCACCAAAGACTAAAATGCTTACTACCAAATCTGTGCTATACATGTACATGTCTCACTGGGGTTGCCGTGCAGACTTACCTAGGCTAAAATACCTTTACCCTGAAAATTCTAGTGGGAGGGGGCGACCGCCCCTGTGCTACCGACCCCCGTTGACAACTACAGCACTAGAATCATCTCCTTGAATTTGATAAAAGATATTTTACTGAGAAGTGAGAACCTTAAATCGCAAAAGATATGAGAAAAACAACCAGATTTTGAACCAAATAGTGCATATTTTCACCCCTTATACAAATCGGGATATACTTCCGGTCAGTCTCAGCACCCCATCCCATCCCCCTCCACAAAAGTGAGATGAAATTGAATTTCTCATTCAACCCCCTAAAAAATGCAATATCAACTCTCAATAGGTCTATTCTAATTTTGAATAAATGAGATAATTCTTTTTTTAAATAATTTGAGGACGTGATTTGGGAATTTTGAAAAAAAAATCGTATATGGGAATGCGTCCAAAATTAACCGTCTGGTTTCAGTAAATATATGTCATTCTTGGACGAATTACAGCCATTTTACAGGAGATGTATTTCAAATTCCATTTCTGTAATAATACATTAGGAGAGTATGAATAGCGATGACGGATTTGTAGATAATATATCCAGTATTTATTGTCTGTAAAATATTAAATTTTTCCCCATTTTTCTTCCTGAAAGTAGGGGGTGATGAAAGCCAACCACCTCCAATAAGTGTGGGGATATACCCCATCTCCCCGCTATCTACGCCCCTGTCAGATGAACTCAAATTTTGTTTTGATATGCATACAATATTCTTAAGCATAATCTTTGTTAGCAGTACTCTACAGGCCGCGCGGAAAGTGTTTGAAGTGGGGGTGCTAAATTTGTTACGCTCGACAGTGGCCATGCAGGATTTCGGGGAGGGTGGTAAGAACATGCGGGGGTTACGGGTTATGCGGGTCCTCCCAAAAATGTTGAATCCCCCATTTTCCTCCTGAAAGTAGGGCGGGGATGATTGTACACGGCCATCCCCCAGAATAAGTGCGGGGGGGATGCATCCCCCCCATCCCCCCCGCTATCTACGCCCCTGGGTAAAGTGCACCTACTTTAAGCATCTAATGCAACATGAATAAAGGGGTTGGAACCACAAGTCATACTCTAATCTCATTATCCCTATTGCGACTGGGTGTGTTACATGTGATATGTGTTTTAAGCAGGCCCGTAGCCAGCTTTATATTGGAGGGAGTTCGTTTTTCAATGTTGGCAATTTGCCCGGCAGGGGCGTGTACAGGATTTGTACCAGGGGTGGTCTAACCGTAACCCAAAGTTGCGAGCACGCGAAGGTGGGGTCTGGGGGTCCCTCCCCCATAAAATTTTTAAAATTAGACCCCCTCAGATGCGTTTTCTGCTCGAGCAAGGGGGGGTCCGGACTCCCTGGACCCCCCTTGTACACGCCCCTGCTCGGGCGCGAAGCGACCAGGCGAGGGAGCCAAGCGACCGAGTGAGGGGAGGGTGTGGGAGGGGGGTGTTCACTGTTCACCCTCCCGCACGATGGAGATTTTGCATTTATTACACTAGAATGGAGCGACCTGAGGTGAAATTCTTGCAAATTTTCAAAAAAAGAAATTTTTTGCTTGGGGGGCTCGGGGGGGGGGGTTCGTTCGAACACCCCCGAACCCCCCCTGGCTACGGGCCTGTTTTAAGATATTTATCATATTTGACATTTGTCTTGTAATTTTTGCACACTACATGTATATCAGGACTCAGGAGTAGATAATAGGGAATAGATAGGGAGTAGATAATAGTTCCCTATTATCTACTCCTGATGTATATGATTACCATTGGAAACTGCAAGATCTAAAACGAGCACCTATAGCTACACCGTGTGTCAGCAGTCATGATATCAATAACCCATAAACAACTGTTTGATGATGTGTAACGTTCTAAATAATTTTGCGAAACAATGCTACTAGCATTTTAATATGTATTGATCTTTGTTATGCTACAGGGTCAATCATCCGTCACGTAGAGACACAAGAAGCAGCTGTGACTCACCAGGTGTTGATGAAATGGAATGGCCAAGTCAGCATCACCAGGTAGACACAAATCAACGTGGGAAATCTATTTGGATTCTTTTGGCTTCGTTTGATTACACACTGTAGAGTCTGGTATACCGTATTTGCTGCAGTTGGAAGCTTTCCAGGATACATAAACATGGCAGTCTTGTACATTGATGGATCAATATGTATCCTGATCAGGAGGACAGTCACTTTCGCATCATTCAGAGTACAAGTACGTCATCTTCTGCAAATGCTGCTGCACCTGCAATCAACATTAGTGGCTGGGGAAGAGACAAACCGCAGCCACCATGTCTCGTCAATTCACCGACAAATAGGATAAAGCGCCGCTGTGTATTCCGTAGCTCAGGACGGCTAACAGAGTCACTACATGATGATGCAATTCACACCAATACTAGCTTCAGCAGCAGCAGCAGTGAGGTATAGTATACATCCACTCAAGCCACTGTAAGGGGGGGGGGGCAAGCTACTCATCAAACTGTGCATTCACTGTCACTGTTCAAAAGCATATAACTAGGACACGCGACTATGTTTATGATTAATTAGCCAAATTCTATTCACCAATTGCTGTCTACGGCATAACCGCTTGTTTGCAGAAGCTTGGTCACCATGGCTACAGTTGTACTCGGCAGTTGAACAGCAGCGGTGAGGAGTACACTTGTTCATCAGCAGACTGCTCGGAGCCTGATGACAGCTCCCTCATTCCCCTTAGCAGCGCTATCACCCAGCTAGTCGACCAACGAGATGAAGACCCTCATACAGTCATATCACCTCAACCAAACAGTGAGCGGCAGGAGTATCACAATGAGAAGGAGAGAGTGCGAAGGTACGCTGCAACTTTGTAGAGACAGGGATGAGAGGCTAGGAAGAGAAAATGAGAAAGGGAATGGTAGCTACATGCTGGTTTCTAACAAACGTTAAGGTAATCATGTTGGTGAAGATGCTGATTTCCCACTAACATTGAGGCAATGGTATAGGTGAAGATGCAGGTCAAAAATTTGTCATTATTCACTCCTGATTTTACTTGAAAATCACAATCCAGATGAGACGGGATACTAGAGAAGCGTTGCCGAAAGGAGGTGTTGATCCGAAGCGCTGAGCGCAGATCTTGCGCGCAGTTCCGCGGCAAGGCGCACGCGACCTCGGAAACGTCGTCGGACGCGTCCTCGGGAACGTCGTACGACAGTATGCAGCGCTGGCAGCTATGGATCCGTGCGCCGAGTGCGTAGGCCGGCGCACGGATCCATAGCTGCCAGCGAGCAGTCGATAATTTTAGGAAGAATCGAATGAAAGAGCTGAGACTTTTCGACTTTCATTACTGCCGCTTACATTAACTGCCGCTCTCTTCTTTCTTCCGAATCCGAAATTCGAATCCGAATCGGTATCAGGTACCGAATCATGTATAAATTTACTTGTGACTAACATACCATATAGTAATGTATTACCACCAATTGTACCAATTATTAGCATGCAGCATGTAATGCAGCTAATAGCAGCATGCAAGTAAAATGTCCATGCTGTATTTCTTGAAAAGCACTAAGACGACTAACTCGGCGGCGACACCCATAGGTTGATGCTAAAACAAATTGTAAATGACAGAATGAACAATAGTACCTTGCTAAAATGGGTTGCTCATTTTTGTGACATCATTGAATTGCCATATATTTCAATTGTGAAATGATGGGGGTAGGGTAGGCATTATAATATGATAACTGGCAGTTAGAATAGTATAATAGACTATTATAATAATTTACTGTTACGATGTACCATGATTAATTGAGAGCTTGGAAACATATAGTGATGTATGGATTATGGTAAAAATTTCAAGTAACTGAAAAATAGAAGAGACGATTTAGAATGGTCGAGTGGCATCGAATGCAGGGCACGTAATAAAATTGCAAAACCTAACCTAAACTTAACAGTCACGATACCTCACACAAGAAAATCGGTTCCAACCACCATGCTGCTGTATTCACAAGCTCATGCCAATCCCCTCGCAGTGTATACGCAAAACCTTTCTGTTTACGTTCGTCGAACGGTTAGTTTACGTTTCAGCTAACCTCAGGGTTAAACACTACAATCCCTCCCCTTTTCAAACGAAGATGATTTGAATTTGACGTTTGCTAAATATCAAATTAGAAACTCAACTTTACTTATACGGAGTTCGAATCACCCTGGTTAATATAGAATCGAGTGTCTGTGTGTATAATTAACGTGGAATAGTAGTCATGGTTTTGTCAGGTACTGTTATGAAAATAAACCTACATTCCTGTACTTGGTATTCTAAGCCTTTTATAATACGATATGTTCATCCTAACACTAGCATAACACGCTTCTATATGTGGCTTATATTCAGTCAACTAAGCAATAGAATTCTACAAATCTCAAACTAACACAAACAGGATAACTCAACTTAGAACTGTCTACTGTACTTGTACTAACTACTAACAAACTCTGTAGGCGCCCTACTTGTAGTAGAGAATTTAATAGTAGAGTAGTACAGATAGTAACAAACGGTTCCAATTAAACATGAACTTTCATATTTCCGTAGACTGACTAATAGTTCTAATCGTTACTATATTAAGGAATTATTCTGCTCTTATAACATAGTACTGATGTATATATATGTATATGTATCAAGAGCTAATAAACACCACAACGGAAAAAGGGGGAAATAGTCCAATTTCACGGCAATATATATTATTCTACTGAGGCCTGTGGGAGACATGATTACGCTGCAATATCTCGGCCTAGGAATATCGTAGAGACTATAGCTGTAGTACTATATATAGCCCGCTTACATTAACTGGCGCTCGCGATCTCTTCTTTCTTCCGAATCCGAATTTCGAATCCGAATCGGAACCCGAACAATTGTATCCGACTCTTCTTTCTTCGTCTTGCGTGACATGTCGCTGGAAGCAGGCATTGCTTGTCCGGCTACATGCGGAGTTTCATCGTCGTCCTCGTCTGAGCCTGTCCAAGAATGTCGCGTGAATTTCGGAGTGCGTCTGCTTCACTGATCTCTATAATATAATATAGACGATCTGCAGCCCGGATATACGCGCGAAGCGCGAACAGCGCCGCCTCGCGGTGCCTTTTCATCCAATTCGCTGCCCTGTATGTAGAACTAACTACTCGAAGCCCTCTGGGTACTACAGAAAGCCGGATAATCGGTCAATTGAGGAGTTGTGGCGATTGCAGAAGCCTTTCGACTCTGCACTTAGGGCGAGAATAAATCCGAGTGCTCGTAATTGGTAGTTTTATGGTGGGCGCTTTAGGTTTTCCTGTAGAAAAGCGATTTTCAATTTATTGAATTTTACGCCCTGAACTTATTCTCGTACATATGGCGTCCCATAGATGGCGCGACGAGGCTCTCTTCGAGGGATTTTCCACAGAATTTTCCACACCACGACCGGCGATTCGGCTTAGACTGCTGCGCGGTGGAGAGTTTCAGACGCTTGACTAAATATAACGTTGGTGTAGCGAAACAGACTTGGCCGAGTTAACGTGCGTACCAGTCTAGCTCGAATCGTCACGTCCCAGTGTAATTATCGTAGCCATCTTAGGACCCCGCAGGCCTCAGTGATTGATGGTTGTTTAGACTGAGAACTGCCACTAGACGTTCTGTGGAAAAGCAGCAGCCGTATGTTTCTTATTACCCCCCATGCTGTGATGTTGCCGATGATGACGTCATACTGCAAGGATGTATATATATGGCACAGCAGAGTGCATAATACCATAGCCCTCTGCATAGAGCATACAGCATAGAGCATATCTTCTTTCGAATTGATACATACCCATCGATGTTTCATCCA
>NW_014578615.1:16656-26906 GCF_000485595.1 Priapulus caudatus
GGCAATTGCCGTCGGTGCCGTCGGTTAATTCGAGCCCTGGTAATGTATGACCACCAATTGTACCAATTATTAGCATGCGCAGCATCTAAATGCAGCTAATAACAGCATGCAAGCTAAAATGTCCATGCTGTATTTCATTGAAACCGCTAAGATGACTAACTGAACAATAGTACTTTGCTAAAATGGGTTGCTGATTTTTGTGACATCATTGAATTGCCATATATTTCAATTGTGAAATGATGGGGGTAGGGTAGGCATTATAATATGATAACCTGCCAGTTACAATAGTATAATAGACTATTATAATAAGTTATTGTTACGATGTACCATGATTAATTGAGAGCTTTGAAACATATAGTGATGTATGGATTATGGTAACAATTTCAAGTAACTGTGAAATGCACTCTGCTCTGCTATATATACATGCTTCAAGTATGACGTCATCATCGCAAACATCACACCATCGGGGGTAATAAGAGACATACGGCTGCTGCTTTTCCAGATAACGTCTAGTGGGAATTCTCAGTCTAAACAAACATCAATCAACGGGCTTAGCCAATGAACGTGAGGGGTCCTAAGATGGCTACGATAATTAGAATCGGACGTCACGATTCCAGCTAGACTGGTACGGACCTTAAGTGAGCCAAGTATCTTTCGCTACACTAAAGTTATAGTTAGTGCAGCGTGTGGAACTCTCCACCGCGGAGCAGTCTAAGCTGGATCGCCGATCCTTGTGTGAAAAATTCCCTTGAAAATCCCTCGAAGAGAGCCTCGTCGCGCCATCTATGGGACGCCATATGTACGAGAATAAGTTCAAGGCGTGAAACGGAAGAAATGCAAACTCGCTTTTCTAGACGAAAAGGAAACGCGCCGACCAGCAAAGTAGCAATTACGAGCATTTGGATTTATTCTCGCCCTACGTGCATAGTCGAAAGGCTTCTGCAATCGCCACAACTCCTCAATTGACCGATTATACGGCTTTATCCTATACCCATAAGGGCCTCGGGAACATTTTTCTAAATATAGGGCAGCGAATAAGTCATTGTGTCACCGCTGCGCGGCGTTTGCGCGCTTCGCGCGGATATCCGGGCTGCAGATCGTCAAGTCTACTTTATATAAATGTGGTTCTTTCTCAGAAAGCGCATCAGCATAGCTTGTGAGGCACTGAAGAGTTGTGTACCCGGAGTTTCAGGGAAGACAGACAGAGCCACGGTGTTCGAGATGGTTGTTCAATATGTTCAGTTACTACAGAGCAAGGTTGGAAACAAATACGATTCTGTAAGTCGTTGTTAACTCACAAATCTTCTGATGTTATTAATGGTTATGAGTAGCATACACACCGTTATATACTAAATAAGATTTAACAAGTGCTAATAAATGAAATTTACATTGTTGAAATCTCAAATGTGACAAGTAAGCAAGCTTATAAAGTTTTTCTATAATTTTACAGGAGTTCTTAGACATCTGCATGTAATCCCTTGTAGATACCTTGAGTTATTCTTATTGGTGCCAATACGATTCACCAAGCCACATGAAAGGATCCCAGTGCCATGCAGTGTTTGGAGGCCAAGGCTGTCAGCAGAGTAATAGAAATAGCAGGGTAAAAACTGAGAAGCTTTTTCAAACGTGTAGGTTCCTTACAAGGAAAGTTTAATATAATACTTTTATATATTTAAATCATAGTATTAAGCTTATATAGAAAGAATGTGAAAAAATGTTTGTTTTGTGCTAATGATTAAATGTTGATTTCATTCTAAATGATAATGCCTTTTAAAGTTTATAGCTAATTTAAAAGAGGTTTCATCACTGTTTGACAGTTTTAAAATGGTTCCAATGAACAAGTAAAGTTTGGTATTATTACTTTATCAGTTTTATATTATTAAAATCTTTGTTTAACAAACACTGATGAACAGTGTATTTGAGTGTATTGTTCTATTAACTTCTGCAGTTTGTGGGCGTTGGGGCAGATTAATAAAATGTATCCATTTCAGCAGAGCAAAACCAGAAACAAATTAATACCTCAGGTATTAAAACAAAGAATTTTAGTGACTTAAAATAATTTAACATGTGTTCTTACACAACAGTCTAAATTTAGCAGTCCACATTCAGTTTGCCTGCTCACATCTTTACTGCTCTTTACAAAAATACATACTTTGCTACTATTCGCTTTGCAAACTTTCTTTGCGATCAAACGTCTACACAATCACGATCACACATCTACACAAATACACACTCTACATTATGTATCACAACTGTCAAAATGCAGCTACCAACATATTTTTCTTGATACTGTATATAGGTAAGTCCTGGTATCTCTTTTAAATGCATTTACTAGGCTCATGCGTGATAGATGACTGAACGTTTAGAATATCGATAGGAAAGCATAATGCTTGACAGAGGTGATATGACAGCAGTGCAGATGCAGCTAGGATCGCTACCAAGTTGAATATAACAACTTTCTACAGTTTGCAGCAACTGTAAAAATACGAAGTGCACAACCACTCCAGATTGCCTCCATCTGTGTTAAAAACCGAAACATTGCAATACGAAGGGTCAGGTGCCAAAGGCAGAAAAACCTTAAACTTGAGTAAAAACCTGCAACAAATTCAGCCTAACACCCGTAGTCTCCCTGCTTTATACGTTTTCAATCTATACATTACTATAAAGTATTTACATTTGTGAACTCAGTAACAAATGATTAACAAATGCATGTGAAAGTGCCAACCACTGATCTTTATATACCAATTAGATGGCTTTTGGTGGCCACTAGGTGTGGCCCCCAAATGCCATGACACCAGTCCTAGTAGAAGTATTATCATAGAATAGGCCAATAGGCTGAGCCAAGTATTCATGTGACTCGTGATGTCACGGACAAAACCTCTTATGTAGAGACTAACACATCGTTTGTCTCTCTTGCTGTATAAATGCACATATATATATACCCATTTGACAAAGTTATGGGGTACACACGGCAGAGTTCCGCATTTGGGCGTGGTTGCAAGATGGCGGACAGCGGCGCGGTGGTGTTACTTTCTCACCGACCGTGGATTGGCTAACCGCTGTTCAGTTAGTATATAGAGATCAGTGATGCCAACCTAAAGCTTCTCTTTTTTCCATGTTTTCAATTCTGTTATTCAATCTGCGTGCAAACTAAGCGACAATGAACATGAACTAGGTCTTCTTCACCTGTACTGAAAATCGAATAATAAACGGTCTCGGTTCATTTCAAACAGAACATACTTATCAGTAAACATTAATCATGCATATCGGGGCGAGAACATTTATTGCATTGATAACGTACTGCGGAAAGACAAAAACAACAATAACACCAACAGCAACAACTCCATAACTGACTTATTACCTCTTGAACCACTCTTTCATAGGTAACAACTATATAACTGGGAACCTAACACATGCAATAGAAACTAATCACTATAATAAAGTAATCTACTGCTAAGCCATACCTGCTTCTTTTTACAATTCTCTCCTTTCCTCTATTATGGATACTTTGGTCACAGATAAGCTATTGCTTCCTAGAAGCTAGGCTATGTGCTTATTATTAGGCACAGTCATGTTTTTACAGAATAAAGCTACATCTGCGCTGTCACGCCACACCCAGATAGATGGTTTTCAAGACTGCCACTGTATTGCCAAACTTTGATGAACTCATTTTGGCACCCTACACTCACTCATCAGCACCACTCTTTTGCTGGCTCATGACATTCTCATTATGGCTAAGTTTTTAGGGAACCGGCAGGAACTATCATAGCCAGTGAAAAATGGTGGATCTCCAAATACAGTGAACGTACACACGAGCTTTTAAAAGAAATACCTGTATAAGCATATGGGTAAAGGTTTTCAGCATTCACTCTACATCGCAGTCCAATGCAATCACCTCATCAACAAATCCAGTCCGTTTACGTGAGGAGGATATCACACACCACCGAGTCTCCAGAGGAACGCAACTTTTGGCCAATAAATGCTGCTGGCAAAAAATTCATGCACGAATTTCCCCCAAGCTGTACGCACGTTGTCATGGTTACCTAAGAGAAGTCTATATGCACATTGGCACTCTGTTCTTCGGATGATAACACTTGGAGTGACCACATAAAATACATTAATCAACGTAAAATAAGGAATACTTCAGAGAAGATTGTGCATTTTAAGAGCATTAAAGAGTTTAGTAAGTGGAAAAGGAATCTGAACTGAAAATTGCATCCGTTTATTCGGAGCCAAGAGTTAATTGATGGGATGATTGCTGCAAGAGGAAGGAGTAGCTTGTTACTTAGGTGTTGATTTAGAATTAGGATACAACTATTTCTTGATTTTATCACCCAAGTAGCATAACTCTCAAATGTGACAGTAACTACATTGCAGTTAGCTTTGGTTAAAAAGGTATTTGCCCAGTAAAGCAAATAGCAAACAGACACTACTCCGAGAATTCACAAGAAATAGAAACCTATAGTTATATATTACATACCTTAAGCCTCCAAAAGATGCTAACAACTTCATCTATGACTCTACGCTGTGACTATAGAAGCTACATCAAAGATGAGTGAGCCTGGACCAAGCAAACGGGAGTGACTCAACTTGTTTCACCAATGCAAACATAAACCCTATAACTCTCGTTTAAGCCACTCGGATGACGGCTCATACAAATGCACACTTTTAAAAAAGTGATGCAAAAGTGTGCTCACTCTTGAGCAAAATATACTGCGGGTACATACGAGAAAATGGACTAAGCACAAGCATTATGACATGTACGCAAGGGATATCCAAATGTGGAGAGTAATGCCGAAGCTACACATACGATAGAAACAAACCTAACGGGTAATAGCTACACGTGACTATCCTTGAGTTTAAAGCTTTTAGCAGATTCCAGGAAGTTAGGATACTCTCATATCAGAAGTGGATAATAGGGAAGGAGTGTAACTTCAATAAACAAGGGAAATTCGTCATTTACTAGCCTTAGAATACCTACGATTTACTACGTGTAACTAAACCAACTTGAGCTCAAATCGTACACAGTACATTCGCCTAGCATCGTGCGAAATCGTTTCCTCGTATACACCCGCAATCCGGAGATACAGACTAAAACGTACGACACGATTATCCATTCTGTTGCCATCAATCCGAATGTATTGTCCGCCTAACTTGAAACAAAAGGCAGCTACTAACGACTCTCTCGGCAAGGTGGTGTGGCTCGCTGGGAGATTGGACATCGACGCAACACTCGGAGAGCTAATCTCTGACCTATTTACAGCTGGTATGCCCCCCACCGCAATCAGCAGCAGCTCTGCGGCTCAGCGGCAGCGTGCCAATCTCCCAGCGAGCCACACCGCCTCGCCGAGAAAGTCGTTAGTAGCTGCCTTTTGTTTCAAGTTAGGCGGACAATACATTCGGATTGATGGCAACAGAATGGATAATCGTGTCGTACATTTTAGTCTGTATCTCCGGATTGCGGTTGTATACGAGGAAACGATTTCGCACGATGCTAGGCGAATGTACTGTGTACGATTTGAGCTCAAGTTGGTTGAGTTACACGTAGTAAATCGTAGGTATTCTAAGGCTAGTAAATGACGAATTTCCCTTGTTTATTGAAGTCACACTCCTTCCCTATTAGTATTATCTACTTCTAAATCGTAGGTATTCTAAGGCTAGTAAATGACGAATTTCCCTTGTTTATTGAAGTCACACTCCTTCCCTATTATCTACTCCTGTCTCACATGTATTTCAATTTTAGCATCGGGTCGCAAAGAAGCCAGCTAATTACAGAGCCTATATAACACTGTTACAAGGTAAGTCTTATCACCATGATAATAAGTCACACGACAATATTCCCCATCTACACATGGAAAAGCTTCCGAGCCATTAAGTAGGCTTCTTAGTTTCTAACTATTAAATGTGTGCTTTATAAGTCACTACATTCACATACTCCACATAACACACACACACACACACTGATATGACTGGTCCTTATAATAAACTACGCTATGGGGAGAACATGTGACGCAGAGGGCTTGCTTTAATTTGCCTTCGAGCTTCTACTGCCTTCTAGTATACCGTGTAAGACCATATATCGCAAATGCGTAAATGCAGCAAGAGCCCTTGAAGTGCAGGGCCGCATGGAGCATGTCCAGCCAGGGGATCCATCAGGCGAGTTCCAGCCCGTGCTCAGACGAGTGCGGCGCCTGCAGTCAAACAGTGCTGTCGACACGGGCCGGTGCGGTACGAGCGCACCGCCTGCGCGCTGAAGCCGCGAGCGTTACCGTTCGAGTAGACAGACTGCGATGAGGTCCAGTCCGACATCGTGATGCCCTGCTTGTAAAACTTTGTTGTCGTCTTGTTGAATACGGGGAGCAGCTCATTGGCTTCACTCGACAGCGCCTGAAACACGAGTCGAACACGGTGCTCAACATTTCCACAAGTTCATTCATTAGGTAAAACTTGCATAGGCTTGGTGCATTACACATTTCCGCTCCAGCATTCTCACATGTGCAGGGCACAAGGGAATTGCAATGCCGTGACATGGCATGCCAACGGGCATTCGTCTAAATAAGCAAATACATTCTGCTGATGTTAATATGGACTTCACCAAAACAGAGCCATACAACAAAAGAAGCAGGGTTAGATATCACGGAGAGAGCCCACACACCTTTAGGTAGACCATGGCATCCGATCCATAGCCCTCCGAACTGTACAGCTGTAGATCACCTTGAAAGTAGCGAGCATAGAGGCGTGACAGCGGTAGTCCATATCCATAGCCAGCCAGCGGTGCTGACACATTGACATCTGAGCTATCTGGTCGTGGAGCGGTTGAGTATAGGTACTGGAAGAGGAGGTCTGTCCGACTCCTGGGAATTCCACCACCAGCATCTGATATCTGCAAGAGACAAGCACACTGGGGTAAAACCCATCGAACACGACTCTTTAGGTGGATGCTACAAGTTCCTAATCGAGTCATATTGAGATAAACCTGCAGAGAAAGCCAAACCTTCCTTCATGGAAAACTATTCTCCCAAATGTCGTTTCGTCACTAAATAACCCATTCTGTCTGACAGTTCACAACAGCTCCCTCATCAAAAGGTAAATAAAACAAGAGCCGCAGAGCGTCTGGGCTCATCTGAGGTCTGTTGCTACGGTTATAAACGTAACATTTCAGTCGTGCGCAGTGACACCTTTGTTAGGCGCCTATGATACTATCAGCCACCCACCTGCCACGCAGCTAGGGCCTGCATACCTCCCCAATCCCATTGGTTGATACAAATTACGTGCCTGAAACTCTTGTTTTATGGTGCATTGTGACCGTAACCCTAACCCTATTAAAAATGAAAGTGTCAATGACACTGTAGCACACCACAAAACAAGTGCCGCAGAGCGACAGCGCTCACCTGACGGCAGCTGATCTGATGCTAAACTCAGGGGCAAACGAATCAAGAGCACCAGAAGTTTTACAAACATGTCGGAACGCAGCATAACCTATTTATTTCGAACGCCATCGCTAAGAAACAATCAAAGCAGGTATAGCGCCACTACCATCACAAATTGTGATTCATTTTGGTTTATAATTTTATTATTGCGATATACAGATGGCAACCGTGTGCTACCGCCTAGAAAGTCATACGAAGTAAACACTCCAGCCACCAATTAACCTTTGACAAAAGTTGTGTTATAGGCAGGGAAACACCATTGTCACGTGGTATATAGCAGCTACGCTGGAATAAGCGTATGCTCTCAATCTTACACGTTACACATCGGAGCTCCGCTTTTAGGCAGTGCCTAAATCTGAATATTATAAAAAACGTTAAATGGCCGATCATTTAGGTGTAACGCCATCACTCGCCCACATCTCAGACTCACATCTCAAACATTTATTTTCACATAAAAAATTACACATAATTATTAAGAGTATATAATGGGAGTTCTCCCATATATACTCTTCGTTTCTATAATGTACGTCGATGGTTGCTCAATTAAAACTGACTTCTTCTCACTCACTCATTTGTGTCTTTTTAGCTCATCTGACATAGTCAGATGTAGCTCTAGTACTATAGCCCGCGGATCGCTGCCGCAGGGCTATAGCACATTCTGCCATAGATGTAATCTAAGCAAATGGTCCAACTGATGTGACCAAAATTATCCCCAAAACGTAAAATGATCGGCTTTTTAACACTTATCTATCAACATGGACATCTCACCTATCTTTTTGAACACTTCCACAACTTTACACCAGGTATTTATGCTGTTATTCCTCAAAGTCTTAGCACTACTGGTGTTTTGTTTTCAAATGCGGTTGCTCTGCTTATGTGTGCACGCGTGACTCTTCAGTGCTAAGACTTTGAGGAATAACAGCATTAAACACCTGGTGTAAAGTTGTGGAAGTGTTCAAAAGATAGGTGAGATGTCCATGTTGATAGATAAGTGTTAAAAAGCCCGATCATTTTACGTTTTTGGGATAAATTTTTGGTCACATCAGTTGGACCATTTGCTTAGATTACATCTATGGCAGAATGTGCTATAGCCCTGCGGCAGCGATCCGCGGGCTATAGTACTAGAGCTAAGTCAGATGCAGCTTGTAGAATCGCATGATCGTCCGTCCGTGCGAGCGTCCGTCCGTATCCGTCAACAGTTGGGCACAAATCTAAACGGCTCGACGTACGGTCCCGATATTCGGGACGTGGGGGGGTAATCCGAAAACGAGTTGGGATGTCGAAGCAGGGGGGTCAAAGGTCAAAGGTCAAGAGGTTGTAAAAAGGGGGAACATTCCCTCCTTCACTTAAGTATAGGAGGAAATGCAGAATTGCGGCACAAATCTAAACGGCTCGACCTAGGCTCGTGATAGTCCGTGTATAGCATCATGGTAGGAAAAGCCATCACTGTGCCGAAATTGGAGGTCACAGCGTCAAAGGTCAATGGGGCACAGGGCAGATTTTAGACATTTTCTGAGGACATGGTGTGACGGAGCGATTGAAAAACTTTTTTTGTTTCAGCGGTGACCTAGCATTTTTATGGCTTTATTGAAAGGACCATGAAATGTGCTTCCACTGACATGCGAAGAGTAAGTGTCGGATAACCTTTTGACCCTCAAGAGGAGGGTTAAACATGGATTTATTTACTGTTACTGTCTGTTAGAAAGAATTTGACTGCTGGGTTTGCTAGTAGAATCTATACATGCCTGGATGTATGAGGCTACAATGTCACAGTGAAATTTCAAAAGCTAAATTTGGTTGAAGAAGGTTTATGCTCCTTAAATCGTATAATTTCTATGGCATTCTGTACTGTCAGTATGTTACATGTAACTTAATAATTATGCCACTGCCAGTGGCCGCTGCCAGTGCATGTGGTGGTGATAGTATGGTGTAGTTTTTGCCTGCGTTAATTAGGTACAGGTGGCAGCTCTCTATTCAGCCTGTAGGTTGTGTAGGTAAATGGACGAGTGCTTACCTATTCTCTCTCTGGCAAATAGTTGTTACTATACTACGTACGATGGAAGCTCCAGCTACCAACGTACGCGCCATCTCGTGGCAACTTTCATAACGATCCCAACGAACATTTCTCCGAGAAGGCTCCTGATACATCCCAGTGTTTGAAATAAGGGCTATCCGTTTGTTCGTACTTGTCGCATTTCCACGGAGGACAAGTAGATTTGTGCAGGTAGCTTGTCTGCTGGACAAGCAGCTTTTTAGAGGCAATTTTCTCATAATTTTCTACCATCGCTGGCCGCTGCTGGGTAACCGAGTTAACATAGTATAAACATGGCTGCCAGAGTGCCACCCGATATTAAACATATATAGTATAAACATTTATGTGAAGTTATATAAAAACGTTAACCGCCTTGCTAGCCCACGAAACGGTTGGCTAGGGTTAGAAGACCATCAGACAATCAGTCTGATAGACAATCAGACGTCTGTAAGACAATCAGTCGTACAGCCTCGTCCGGCAGCGCTACCGCCTCGAGAAAGAGAGAAATTGAGAGAGAGGGAGAGAGAGAGCGAGGGGAAGAGAGGGAGAGAGAGAGAGAGAGAGAGAGAGAGGAAGAGAGAGAGAGAGAGAGAGAGAGAGAGAGAGAGAGAGAGAGAGAGAGAGAGCGAGAGAGAGAGAGAGAGAGAGAGAGAGAGAGAGAGAGAGAGAGAGAAAGAGAGAGAGAGAGAGCGCGCGAAAGGAGAGAGAAAGAGTGAGAGAGAGAGAGAGAGAGAGAGAAGAGAGAGAGAGAGAGGAGGGAGGGAGGGAGGGGGGAGGGGAGGGAGGAG
>NW_014578615.1:26931-37225 GCF_000485595.1 Priapulus caudatus
ATTAAAACGTCTATATTAGAGCTAAAGTTTTACAAAACATGTCGGAACGCAGCATAACCTATTTATATTTCGAACGCCATCGCTAAGAAACATCAAAGCAGGTATAGCGCCATCTACCATCACAAATTGTGATTCATTTTGGTTTATAATTTATTATTGCGAGTATAACAGATGGCAACCGTGTGCTACCGCCTAGAAAAAGTCATACGAAGTAAACACTTCCATGCACCAATTAACCTTTGACAAGAAGTTTGTGTATAGGCAGGGAAAACACCATTGTCACGTGGTATATAGCAGCTACGCTGGAATAAGCGTATGCTCTCATCTTACACTTAACATCGCGGAGCTCCGCTTTTAGGCAGTGCCTAAATCTGAATAGTTATAAAAACGTTAAATAGGCCCGATCATTTAGGTTGTAACGCCATCACTCGCCCACATCTCAGACTCACATCTCAAACATTTATTTTCACAGTAAAAATTACACATAATTATTAAGGAGTATATAATGGGAGTTCTCCCATATATACCTTCCGTTTCTATAATGTACTACGTCATGATGTTGCCTCAATTAAAACTGACTTCTCTCACTCACTCATTCGTGTCTCTTTTAGCTCATCTGACAAGTCAGATGTAGCTCTAGTACTATAGCCCGCGGATCGCTGCCGCGCAGGGCTATAAGCACATTCTGCCATAGATGTAATCTAAGCAAAATGGTCCAACTGAGAGTACCAAAAATTTATCCCCAAAACGTAAAATGATCGCGGCTTTTTAAACACTTATCTTATCAACGATGGACAATCTCACCTATCTTTTTGAACACTTCCACAAACTTTACACCCAGGGTATTTATGCTGTTATCGCTCGAAAGTCTAGCACTACTGCTGTGTTTTGTTTTCAAATGCGGCTTGCTCTGCTTACTTGTGCACGCGTGACCTCTTCAGTGCTAGACTTGGCAGAATAACCAGCATCAAACACCTGGTGTAAATGTGGAAGTGTTCAAAAGATAGGTGAGATGTCCATGTTGATAGATAAGTGTTAAAAAGCCCGACGATCATTTTACGTCTTTTGGGATAACATTTTTGGGTCACATCGAGTTGGAGCCATTTGCTTAGATTAAACATCCTATGGCCCAGAAGGTGCTATAGCCTGCGGCGCAGCGACCGCGGGCATAGTACAGACTAAGTCAGATGCAGCTTGTAGAATCGCATGATCGTCCGTCCGATGACGACGGCGGGCGTCCGTCACTCCGTTCAACAGTTGCGGCACAAATCTGAAACGGCTCGACGTACGGTCCCGATATTCGGGACGTGGGGGGGTAATCGAAAACGAGTGGGATGTCGAAGCAGGGGATCAAAGCGTCAAAGGTCAAGAGTCTGTAAAAAAGGGCGCGAACATTCCCTCCTTCAACTTAAGATAGCCGAGGCAAATGCACGAATTGCGGCACAAATCTAAAAACGCTCCTCGACCCTAAGGCTGCGTTGAATTAGTCACGTGGTGTTGTAATATGCATCATGGTAGGAAAAACGCCATCAATGTGCCGAAATTGGAGTCACAGCTCCGCGTCAAAGGTCAATGGGGCACACACTCGTGGCAGATTTTAGACATTTTCTGAGACATGGTTGTGACGGTTAAGCATTTGAAACAAACTTTTGTTTCAGCGGGTGACCTAGCATTTTATGGCTTTATTGACACCAGACCATGAAATGTGCATTCCACTGACATGCGAAGTAAGTACACGTGCATCTCGTGATAAACCTTGACCCGCAAGAGGAGGGTTATAAACATGGATTTTATTTACTGTATACTGCTGCTGTTAGAAAAGGATTGACCTGGGCTGGCTTGCTAGTAGAATCCTATACATGCCTGGATGTATGAGGCTACAATGTCACAGTGAAATTTTCAAAAGCTAAACATTTGGTTGCAAGAAAGGTTTATTGCTCCTTAAATCGTATAATTTCGTATGGCAGTTCTGTTACCTGTCAGTATGTTACATGCTAACTTAATAAATTATGCCACTGCCAGTGGCCGCTGCATGCAGTCTGTGGTGATAGTATGGTGTACCGTTTTGCCTGCGCTTAATTAGGGTCATGGTGGCAGCCCATCATCTATGTCAGACCTGATAGGCTGTGTCAGCGTAACATGGACGAGTGCTTACCTATTCCTCCTTGCAATTAGTGTTACTATCACTACGTACGATGGAGCCGTCCAGCGCTACCAACGTACGCGCCATCGTCGTGCGCAACTTCATCAACGATCCCAACGAACATTTCTCCGAGAAGGCTCCTGATACCATCCCACGTTGTTTGAATAAGGGCTATCCGTATGTTCCGTACTTGTCGCATTTCCACAGGAGGACAAGTAGCATATATTCAGGTAGCTTGCTGCTGGACAAAGCAGCTTTTTTAGAGCAATTTTTCAAAACATAATTTTCTACCATCGCGGCCCGCTGCTGGTACCCGAGTTACATAGTATATAACATGGGCTGCCCAGAGTGGCCAGGCCCGAATATTAAACATACTATAGTATAAACATCTTATGTGAAGTTATAATATAAAAACGCTTAACCGCCTGCTAGCTCCACGAAACGTTGTTGGCTAGGTTAGAAGACCATCGAGCAATCATCTGATAGACAACAGACGTCTGTAAGACAATCAGTCGTACAGCCTCGTCCCGTGCAGCGCTACCGCCTCGAGAAAGAGAGAAATTGATGAGAAGAGTGGGAGAGAGACGAGCGAGCGGGCAAGAGAGGGAGAGAGAGAGAGACGAGAGAGAGAGGAAGAGACCGGGGAGAGAGAAAGAGCGGAAGAGAGAGAGGAGAGAGAGAGCGAGAGAGCAGAGCAGAGCAGAGCAGAGGAGGAGAGCTGAGAGAGAGAGAGAGAGAGAGAGAGAGACGAGAGAGAGAGAAAGAAGAGAGAGAAGGAGCCCCAGCGGCGAAGGAGAGAGAAAGAGTGAGCAGAGAGCGAGAGAAGAGGAGAAGAGAGAGAGAGAGAGGAGGCGAGGGGACGGGGAGGGGGGAGGGGAGGGAGGGAGGGGAGGCGAGGAGGGAGCGGGCCGTCGGCGAGGGCCGCGGGCCGGGGGGCCCTGCCAGACGGTGCCCCGGGGGGCGCAGCTCGCCGCGGCGGCGCCCGCGACGCGGCAACGCCCGCTCGGGCGAAAGCCTCTGCCCGGCGCCCCGCCCCCCCTCGCGGGCCCGGCGCCGAGCAGGCGTG
The DNA here is from genome assembly GCF_000485595.1 of Priapulus caudatus. Lineage (NCBI taxonomy): Eukaryota > Metazoa > Priapulida > Priapulimorpha > Priapulimorphida > Priapulidae > Priapulus > Priapulus caudatus. Next base: position 30,141 of record NW_014578615.1, read on the forward strand.
CTCCGCGGGGGGGCGGGCAGCGGCATCCCGCGCGGCGCGCCACGTGCACGGGCGCCAGAGGGGGGGGCCCCGGTGGCGGGGGCGCCGGCCCCCGCGGCGCTGGGGGGAGAGAAGAGAGCGGAAGAGAGGAGAGAGGGAGGAGAGAGAGGGAGGAGGAGGGAGGGAGAGAGAGAGAGAGGGGAGGGACGAGAGAGAGGCGAGAGAGAGGAAGGAGAGAGAGAGCAGAGAGAGAAGATGAGAGAGAGAGAGAGACCAGAGCGCGCGGAACACGTGAGGAGGAGAAGAGAGAGGGAGAGAGAGAATGAGAGAGAGAGAAGCGCGCGAAAGAGTGAGAGAGAGAAAGAGAGAGAGAGAAGAGAGAGGAAAGAGAGAGAGGAGAGGAGGAGACGACGAGAAAAAGACAAATAAAGAGGAGAAGACAAACGAGGGCAGATGAGTGTGAACGAGCGAGAGAGAGAGGAAGAGAGAGAGACGAGAGCGTGAAGCAGGAAGAGAGAGCAAGGGACAGAGAGAGTAGAGAGCAGAGAGAAAAAGAGATGAGAGAGAGAGACGAGAGATGAGAAGAGATGAAGAGAGCAAAAGCAAGTGTGTGATCTCCAGCGAGAGAGAGAGCCTGGATCGAGCGAGAGAGAGGCGAGAGAGGAGCAGCGCGAAGGCGAGAGAGAGCAAGAGCGAAGAGCTCGAAAGAGAAAGATATGAGAGACAACGCAGGGAGACGAACGTCGCGACGAGGGACTGCTTCTAATATAGACGTTTTATCGGCAGGGTGGAGAGGAAATACCAATTTTGCATTAAAGATATTGTCAATGAAATCTTGTAGAACGAACCAGACGAGTGTGACACCACAGACTGTTATCTGCGTGTCTATACAATATGCTATATAATTGCCAAAACCTACCTAATTTGCATTTTTTTTTTTTAAATATCAAAACTCCTGTAATACGTTTTGGGGCCAGCCCTTATTCATTCACATACCAAAAATGAGCAAAATCTGTTGAACCTGAACTGACTAATGGCAATTTCCATTTTTGCCAAAAAATTGCCGTGGCTCAAAAGTACGTCAACTGGCATGCTCCAAAATAGGACATTCAAACCTCTCCCATAGCAGTAACAACTATACCCAATTTCAAACATGTGGGTCAAACGGTTCCTGAGTTATCGTTGAACGTAGCCAAATGTTGACGGAAGGACGGACGGACGTACGACGGATGACGCCCCATGGCAATAGCTCATCTTGACGATGTCAAGGTGAGCTAAAAATCATGTAAATATTTGCGTTAATTGGAAAAAAATAGTTAAATGGATAAAGATAAAAAAATACAGAAAACAGGAAAATAATTACAAAACAGATGGGATTCGATCCAACGACCTTTCAGCCGTGATGCTCGTGCTCTACGCGTTCGGCTATTGAGGCTTATTGGGTTTATAGATTATGGATTTGCCATGAATATGAAAACACTGTGACGTCATTGATGCAGTTGAGGAATCCATGTTTAACCCTCCTCTTGAGGGTCAAAAGGTTATCAGACACTTACTCTTCGCACGTCAGTTGAAAGCACATTTCATGGTCCTTTCAATAGTGATAAAAATGGTAGGTCAGCGCTAAAAAAAAAAATTTCCGCTGTCCATTAGGCCATGTCTTCAGAAAATGTTTGATATCTGACCTTTCCCCCACTGTCCTTTGACCTGTGACCTCCAATTTCGCACTGGTGATGGGTTTCCTGCCCATCACACTATACACCGAATATTAAGAGAATAGGTTGAGCCGTTCAGATTTGTGCCGCAATTCCGTATTTCCTCCTATACCTTAAGTTAGAGGGGAAAATATTCCCCCTCCGTTTACACATCTTGACCTTTGACCCTTGACCCCCCAAATTTGTCATCCTGAGTCAGAGATGCCAACACATATTTGAAGCAATCTGTAGTTTCTGGCCATCACATTAGTAGTTCGAGGGTCACGTAGTGACCCGAGTTTGCTAGGGAGATCCGGCATGCCCCCCGGAAAAATTGTTGATTCTGAGATGCAATTTCCTGCATTCTGGGGGTCAAAAATGACAATAAATTGACAAAAAATGACAATAATTGACAACAACAAAAAATTTTCGATCACAGTGAAATTCGTAGTTTGATACAAACTGGTCGTAGTTGTGTAAAAGGAATAGAAATTCGTATAAAATACGGATAAATCGTAGCGGTTGGCATCTCTGCTGAGTCCTTTTTACGATCCCCCCCCCCCCCGACGTCCCGAATATCGTGACCGTACATCGAGCGGTTAAGATTTGCATGTGCCCAACTGTTGACTGACGGACGCACGGACATTCATGCGATTCTACAAGCTGAGCTAAAAATATTACATTTAGCCAAATTAAGTCTCATCTGTTAGCATACGCATTACTGATTACTTCAGCACAAAACATTACTACAAGTTTGTACTGTTATAGGCAACAAAACAGCAAATCAACATTAAACTTGTGCCAACAAGCTTGAGGTTCCCAAAAATGAAATATGAAAATGCTGCCACAAAATAAGTGCATGTGTGTACGTGATGCAAATAATTCTAGACTAGTACCCTATCTCGAAATGCAGGAAAGGTCGGACTCGCGAGAGTGAGAATCATGTGCTAGTGATGTTGACATATCTAAACAAATCAAGGGTGAAATGCATATCGGCACACATCATTATGTGTGATAATGATGTGTGAATGCTCTATGACACATACTATACACACTTGGTGTTACACAAGGAGTACCATTAAGTATTAGAATGGTCAAGTAAATCCTAAAATTGTTGGTATAACACGATAAATGCTTGCTTCAAACACACATTGAAGCACAGGGGTAGAAATTAACTTTTGAACAAGGGAGGACTCCCTGCCCTCAAAAAGAGGGAGTCCGCAGCAAAATGAGGGAGTCCGCAGCAAAATGAGGGAGTCCGCAGTCTGAAGTTCAAAACTAAAGATATTAACAATAACGCGTGTGCTTATTTTGAATATTCATGCTGTTGCACGTCTGCCAAATTGTCTTCGGACATTTGCTGAAAAAATACGGCAATTCCGCGAGGCCATGCTCTGGAACGAAGTAGTTAGTATAGCAGAATTTTCAGGGAGTCACACGGACTCCTGCATATGTCAAATCAGGAAGTCCGACAGAAAATCAGGGCATCAAGCAACATAATAATTTTTATCAATAATGATGTGTGCCGATATGCATTTCACCCTTGATTTGTTTAGATATGTCAACATCACTAGCACATGATTCTCACTCACGCGAGTCCGACCTTTTCTGCATTTCGAGATAGGGTACTAGTCTAGAATTATTTGCATCACGTACACACATGCACTTATTTTGTGGCAGCATTTTCATATTTCATTTTTGGGAACCTCAAGCTTGTTGGCACAAGTTTAATGTTGATTTGCTGTTTTGTTGCCTATAACAGTACAAACTTGTAGTAATGTTTTGTGCTGAAGTAATCAGTAATGCGTATGCTAACAGATGAGACTTAATTTGGCTAAATATAATATTTTTAGCTCAGCTTGTAGAATCGCATGAATGTCCGTGCGTCCGTCCGTGCGTCCGTCAGTCAACAGTTGGGCACAAATCTTAACCGCTCGATGTACGGTCACGATATTTGACTCCGGACTCGCGTTAATTTCGCACCCTGGAAGCACTACCTTAATAGTGACATCTTCTGTGCCAAGACAGACAGTGGCCTTGATGCTGGGATGATTCTCAGCATCGACATGGCACTCCATTACAGCTCTCATAGAGTTCTGCAGTGAGAGAACAAAACAATCTCTAGGCATAAGCACACACGCACATCAACCATGAAATTGCACATCGCAGTAACCACTGAAGTTTAAAAAAACCATTTAACTCGGTGTGTGCTCGAGCCACTGCCACATACAGCAGTGTTCAGAGTAGCTCATACAGCATGTGACAGAAATGCATTATTCAAATATCAATCGACAATTGACAGTGTGGACTGAATACTGAGCACTGAAGCAATGACAATGTTTTAAAATTTCCACTTTACGTTGAATTTTCACCCAGAACATACTTTGAAAAGCTCAAACAGGATGTGATACAAATGCGATGGGACGTAGCACATTTCAATGACTTGTGGAAGGGTGCTTCCTGAAAGTGAAGAGAACAAATATTATACAATGTGATTCAATCATGGTAGTTTTTCGCTTCCTCTTTTCATCCCTTTCATCGCTGAACCCTCGCGAGCATGCATACAAATGAGTTACATGGTAATGGAGGTTACTAACCATTGTTCATGTTAATTTCCAGATCAGGTGAATCCATATAGTACTGGTCACAGAGAAACCTTGCATTGTCATATGCATCTATCAACATAATCCAAAAATGTGAAAAATGTAAGAAAATTTCAAAAGCAGTCAGAAATAATAAGTTGACTAACTATTGAGTTAATTAAAGTTAAACTAGTTAAAACTATTAAGTTATGCCATAAGCCACTGCTTCACTGTGACTCACTTTTTGCATTTAAGACTACAGTTTTTTTCCTTAGTGAGATATCACAAATATTTATAAAGCACTGATAGCACTGCACAATTTTCGTAAGAATGGAAGCATAAAAACATTTTACATAATAATGGCACCTAGCAGAGCTGCTATCACAATGCTAAAATATGTGGACTTGCCTTTTAAAACTCCAACTACATTACAACTAGGGTCTATACTGCCAATGTGCTTGCTTGGGCTTACAATGTTCTTGCCAAATAATAGACCTGAAACAAAACAATGGCAAATAAATAAATGATCAGCCAACCACTATATCAGCTAACAAACACATAGATCCAAGTCACTTTTGCATGCCATGCAGGCATGTGTATAGCACCTCCGGAGCACTCGTCACATTGGGCAATTGAATCATACGAAGCAGAGTGAGGTTTAATCAGAGCAGCAATCGCCAACAGGTCACGGACTACTCGCCGCCACTTACTATGTTGGTTGATGAGCATCCGGATTCCTATGCGACTCATGTAGAGGCGATCCAGAAAATACTGGATGCTGTTCTCTGTCGTGTTATCAAAGCCATGACTATCCCGCATCTCCATAACGCCCTGTAAACGCACACAGCACCCTAGAGCATATAGCGACAACACACACACAAGGACAACATGAATAACAGTTTCCACTGTTCCTTTCACCTCCCCTACAAGCCTGCAATAACTTATGGCACAATCTCACAACCTTTCATAACCTATCACTCACTATAACAACCTGCCACAATATTTCCTCACTTCATAGTCTTCTACAACACCCCCCTCACTGTCTTGTAGCACCACAAACTGTTCCTCATATGCAAACTAAGAAAATTCGCATATCGGAGAGCAGACCAAATGTTGATGCAGTTTGCTGTGTACAGGGAAACTTTGGATGTTAGGTATGCACTTGTAGGACAAAGCAACATTCTTGGTGGCAAAGTGGGCACATTGTCTACTACAGATAAATTATCAATTACGTGTCTACACACAGAATTAACCTGATAAGAACTACAAACCTGAGCCATGGTTTCTACTACGCTCCTGTGCCGATCCTTCACCCTGTCTAGCGTTTCACAAAACCTGCATTGAAAATGTAAATCTCTTATAGTATCGCAATAATTAAATCACACCACATGGTAGACAGTACACATCTATGTGCTATATACAGGCATTATTTGTTTGTACTTACAATTAGAGCTATTCATATAAAATATTTATCATTAAAAATTACTTTTTATGACGTCAAAACGTCAACATGTCAAAAAAAAAAGTATACCACAGTTAAATCTCTTAATACTGACCACCCTCGGTACCATCCATTTAGTTCAGTTCTCTGTGAATTTCAGTCTATAGGGGGGAATCTTATGTGTCTCAGATGGTGTGAAGTGGGCAACGAACGCTCATTAAGTATAATATATTATAGTATACTATATTATAGTAGGCACAATAACGGAGATTATTTATTACAAGGACAAGACACACGTACTTCATAAACTTTTCTTAGGATAAAATTTCCAATTAAGACCATTACCGATTCAAGTCATCCTCATTGTCACCTTCCACTTTTACGAATGTGACAAGATCGGCAAAGCTCTGAACATACCTGCAATTAATATGATGATACTATCACTGACAATTCAATTTCATATTATTCGTATGGATTTTACTGTGATCAATTATAAATTACCTACAGTAGCAGCAGCGTGGGTACGTGCCTTTAATAGAGGGTCTATGTCCCCCGGGGTACTGCCGGAACGTAACCTGGGTACAGTCCGGTATACCGAAACAGACCCTGGTACTATCTAATATGCCGGACCGTACCTCGCCTACTCCACTAACGAGTCTAGGGAGTCGCCTACGCCTACTCCCTAACCCTAATCCTAAACCTAACCCTAACCCTACTCCCTAACCCTAATCCTAAACCTAACCCTAACCCTAACCCTAATGCTAACCCTAACCATATCAAATAGTGACCAGGGTACGTTCCGGCAGTACCCTGGGGGACATAGACCCTATCAGCGCCAGTCATACATATATGCCATTGGCAGTTCAATTATCATCGTCCCTCAATACATTATTAAAACATATATTTTACAGCACTACAAAGTCCAAACTAACATACAAGTGTACATCGACCGTTGCTATGGCTCATAGGGTCTATGTCCCCCAGGGTACTGCCGGAACGTACCCTGGGTACGGTTCGGTATACCGGAACGTACCCTGGTAACTATTTGATATGGTTAGGGTTAGGGTTAGGCTTAGGGTTAGGGTTAGGGTTAGCTCCAAGAAACGGTATCGCTAGGGTTAGGATACCGTTTCAAACCGTGGCTGCAGCTAAACACGTAGTTGCCTTATATTCCAAGTATCGCCAAAGAACACCACACATGTGATATACCAAATGAATCAGTAAACGTCCACCTTCTTGTAACCATCAGTGCGTGAGCGCCATCGCGCGGCTATTGTGTATTGATTAATTAATTGTATTACGTTGAAGTTGTGTACTTATGTTGCACTTATTACCATCACCACTATATTACAACATTTATGTTTTTTTATAGGCCGTGGCTACGCGACC
>NW_014578615.1:38139-39821 GCF_000485595.1 Priapulus caudatus
AAAAAGTAATTTGTTGTCCATTCCTCTTTAAATGCCCGACATTCTTGATCAATCTTTCTGTTCTTACACATACTACCCATGTTTGTTGTTGCTGCTGTAAAAAATTACTACCACTGTATAAAACGGAACCAGAAGTGGGCTCTGCGCATGCGTGTCGTTTGCTCTGCTCTGATTTACTACTGTAGCTGGGAAAAATAGAACCAGATGTTGACTCTGCACATGCGCACCGCTCTAGTGAGCATGCGCAGTGGAGAGCGGCCGGTGATACCGCTTTTGCGTGGTACTAAGATTTATCCGACACTGTTGAAGCTAGTCTCGTTTCAAGTTTTGGAGGATTTTCAGATTTTTTTTTTAATGGAGAAGTGTTGGCGGGCCACTGAAAGTAACGTGGCGGGCCGCATCTGGCCCGCGGGCCGTAGTTTGCCCACCCCTGGGTTAGAGAGTTCCGGCATTACCCTGGGGGACATAGACCCTCTCAGCATTGCTATGCCTGTGTTGTATACATGCAATAACATGTTTGCAGTCACTACTTTAGATGCGCCAGGGGTGACTGGCCCAGCTTGTCCACACCAAGATAATATTGATTACTCAAATGAGGGGACTTTGAACCACTGGAGTGAACAACAAAAGTCAGTTATTCCTACCAAAATCCTGTTGTTTTATAGGGCGAATCATTTTTAATCTCTAAATATTTTTGCGATGATAACATCCAGGCTGAACGTGTTACACGTTACGAACTACGGCTTGTCACATACCAGCTCTGCACCATCTCTACAGATGGCATGTGCTGCAGGTTCTCTGGTAGAAGGCTGATTTCTTTCATGATGTTGGCTAGCCGCACGGGCAACTCCTTGCGCAGAAACAGAAACGACTTTCTCTCACACGCATTCTGACCTGTAAATAGAACATGGCATTGTGAGTAATCTCTACACACACCGCAGTGGTGTTACGGTGCATTCAATTGCAATTTTCTATGCTATAACAGCATAAATTCTTAGTGTTTTTCAAGTTGGTGTAATCAGTATTATATCTGCTATTAGGTGAGACTATATTTCACTATATTTTTTTCAGATTGTGCGTTTTTGAGCAATGATATCAAAATAAATCCTAGATGTCATGAAAACGACGCTTTCCCCCATTCGCGGTGCTGATGGGATGCAAAAGCAGGTAGCTACTATATATAGCTAGACCTACTCTAATTTCTAAACCTATATTGTTGGTATCAACGACTGATGTACACGTGGGGGGTCTATTTCCAAAGCTTTGTTGGGATAGTATTGATGATTGATGACTAGCCATCTATTCATGCATTTCCATCAGTTTGTAATAAATATGAAACTGTGATGTGCGTGCAAGTTCCACTAGTAAACACAGCAAAGCCAGCAGAACGAGTAAAAAGGTTCATGGTGATAGGATTATATGTCTATTCTAGTTCCAGGTTCGTAGACACTTCATCAACAACAAGAGCCGCAGAGCGTCTGGGCTCATCTGAGGTCTGTTGCTACGGTTATGAACGTAACATTTAAGTCGTGCGTAGTGACACCTTTGTTAGGCGCAGATATGCAGATACGCAGTTGCGTACCCATCATTTCAGCAAACATTTTTTTTATTGCAGAGAGAGGGAGAGAGAGAGAAAGAGAGAGAGAGAGAGAGAGAGAGAGAGAGAGAGAGAGAGAGAGAGA
>NW_014578615.1:39831-55442 GCF_000485595.1 Priapulus caudatus
CCCTAACCCTAACCCTAACCCTAACCCTAATCCTAACCCTAACCCTAACCCTAACCCTAACCCTATCAGATAGTTACCAGGGTACGTTCCGGCAGTACCCTGGGGGACATAGACCCTATCAGCGTTAGTTTTTATAAAGGAAAGTCGATATTATACAGTGACACAACAGTGGAACTGTAATTGAGAGGTACGGTAGTATTGCTCATAGGGTCCATGTCCCCCAGGGTACTATCTGAGGGTACCCTGGTAACTATCTGATAGGGTTAGGGTTAGGGTTAGGGTTAGGGTTAGGGTTAGGGTTAGGGTTAGGGTTAGGGTTAGGGAGTAGGCGTAGGCGACTCCCTAGACTCGTTAGTGGAGTAGGCAAGGTACGGTCCTGCATATTAGATAGTACCAGGGTACGTTCCGATATATCGAACCGTACCCAGGGTACCCTCCGATAGTACCCTGGGCCTGGGGCACATAGACCCTCTCAGCGGTAGCACTAGTAGTAGTACTACTAAGTACTACTACTAGTATAAATTTGTGAATGTGCGTTCATATTATTTTCAGTTTTTACTGACTCTGTCCCAAGCTCCCAAGTGCCTGTGTTCTTCATGATCCCAACATATACACATAACTACGCGTCTAACACAACATATACTAGTTATGAGCTATAATAATTATGCTGAAGAAGTGAACATACAATAACAACTCTGGCTAAAATTAATAACAAAACAAGGAAGGAGCTTACCTTGACGACTTGCGAAGTTCTATCGTGGTTCTATTCTCCGTTTGTCGTCTTTCTTTAGTTCGTAAAACGTACACCAGGCGGCTGAAGTAAAAGAGCATACCTGTCTAAATCGTAATGACAAATGACAATGACAAGGAAGGATACTAATCGGTAATCCTGTTTATAAGTGATCACGCAGTGATTATTACTTCATATATTGTCACGCTGGATACTAAACAATTTACAGATGAACTTCAGCTCCAACCCAGTAAGCCTACCAAATCTTACGTAAATAATCGTGACAGCACAAAATGATGAAAATCTCACTATTAACGCCGTAAATACAAAATTACAAATTACAATAATGTCAACAATCAACATTCAATCATTATAGGGCCTGGGCTGAGGCCCCGGCCTAGCTTCAAGAAACGGTATTGCTAGGGTTAGAATACCGTATAGACAATGTATAGACAATCCGTCACACAGCCTGGTCTAGTCCGCAAATGCTTTGCTAATCTGAGGGTGCGGGTTTATCGGTTGCAGTCACCCTTGTAAAAATTGTTGCAATTTTTGTTGTGGGCATTGGATAGGTGAATCGAATAGCACTGAGGGCGTGACGGGGGTATATCCGACCCAAAATATCAAGTACAGACCTTCTGTTTGTCAATATCGCTTTCCGAAGACTATCTCCGTTTCAGAACTTTGTTTTCATGCAATAATTCATCCTAGTCAGAGTAACTTCGATATTTTTGGCCATATTAGACCGATTTTTTGATCGACCAATGAAATTCACTTCCGGTAGCCTCGGGTTCACTCGGAAATAATAATTCGAAATAATAATAGATGGCGCGGATCTATGGCGCGGATCGGGAATAGCCGAAGTAACCGGAAGTGATTTTCATTGGTTGACAAATGTGAATGAAGACAGAACATTTTCTTTGGATGTTTATATTTACCATTAGGTTAACAACTTGATATATTCTTATGTTGTGGCCGCTACCAGGACATCATAGCGTGCATGCGCGTAGATAAATGATTCAAGTTCAGATTAAAGTAAGTTCCACGCAATAGGATTGTATATATCGGGCACATATATTACTTATAAGTGCCACCTCCAAACTGGAGGTGGCTTTCCGTGATTGAGATGGACGCAGCCGCAGACCCCATTACTGCGGTCTGCATCGGCTCGGACTACTGCAAGGTAGGCCTATTTATAGTTGGCCTTAATCAAAAACAAACGTTTGCGTAAGTGCTATTGACATTATATTCCCAACGTACATAATCTCATATAGAGAATGAAGTTCATATATGATTTAAGGTGCGTAAACGTTGTTCAAGTAAGTTTTGCAAGTCTTCCACGATCTCACAAGTACCATCAAACACAGTTCAGTCCGTTGTTAATAGTCAACAAATCCATGTTTAACCCTCCTCTTGAGGGTCAAAAGGTTATCAGACACTTACTCTTCGCACGTCAGTGGAAAGCACATTTCATAGTCCTTTCAATAAAGTGATGAAAATGGTAGGTCAGTGCTGAAACAAAAAAGTTTTTCACTCTGTCCGTTAGGCCATGTCCTCAGAAAATGTCTGATATCTGACCCTTTGCTCCACTGCCCTTTGACCTGTGACCTCCAATTTCGCACTGGTGATGGGTTTCCTGCCCATCACACTATCCACCAAATATTAAGAGCATAGGTCGAGCCGTTCAGATTTGTGCCGCAATTCCGTATTTTCTCCTATACCTTAAGTTGAGGAGGAAATATTTCCCCTCCGTTTACACATCTTGACCTTTGACCCTTGACCCCCAAATTGATCATCCCGAGTCCTTTTCACGATCCCCCCCGACGTCCCGAATATCGTGACCGTACGTCGAGCGGTTAAGATTTGTGCCCAACTTGACGGACGGACGCACGGACGATCATGCGATTCTACAAGCTGCATCTGACTTCGTCAGATGAGCTAAAAAGGGCACGTAACCAGTCTAGTTATCAGATAGGCAAACCCCAGAAGTCTGTGAGCGTCAACAACCTGTCTGCCATAGTGTCTATTGGAGTTGGTTTTTAAAATTATCTCGTGGATATCAGTTGTTTACCGAACCAGTCTGCACGAAAAACTTCCACCCTCATTGGCCCAGCGGGACCGTCAAATGTATAATTCACTGGCCCGCACTAGGTTTTACAGGCCCGAATCATATTATGAAAAGAGAAACAGAACTCTTTGGTGTATTCTTAGAGATTTATTCTTTCATGAAATTGAACAAAAAATTATCCACTTCCCTCTCCCCCATCTCATTGTCACTGCCATCATACTCATCATCATCACACTCATTCATAATCAGAAAGCTCATTTCGACTTTGAATAGTAATATAGCCAACACGTTCAAGGCCACGTTGAAAACCAGAACCGGAAACCAGAAGTTTTTCCGACCACTAGCGGCGACAAACACGCATGGTGTTGACTAGTTACTTCCCCTACTTAAGATCGGGAATATGATGCCCTATCGGTAAATATCGGTAAATTTTCATACAAAATATCGGGAATTTTGGTAAATTCTCAGACTGATCATCACATAAAGAAGCTGAAATATTATTAATAGACCATTTACTCCATTTTTTTCCACTGGCCCATCGGGCTTGTTCATTTACCAGTTCCATTGGGCCTACGGAAAATTTACTGGCCTCGGATACCGGGCCAGTGGTTAATTTCGCAGACTGCCGAACAGTTGGTTTGTAGTTGGTTGGTTTTAGAAATCTTCAAATAGATTAACAACATAATAACAGGAGATGATATAATAACATTAATCACCCCTGATAATAACATTCGATATATAATTGACATGCACACGCGACCACACCCACAGCTTCAGCACTTTGGCACAAGTTGGAAATTACCAGACGGATGTATTACGTAATGGTCTAGTAATAATCTACTAATAAAAACGGGAAAATAGTGCTATTCCACGGCAATATTATTCTACTTTGCCTGCGAGTCTAGAATAATTTTATGGTATTACATTAAGCAGAATTCTTTGCTCTCTAAAACAAGACCAACCGCTTGTCAATACGATACACCTAGCCTGAGATATTGGCTCGTAAACTTCCCCTCCCACAGGCCTCACGACGCCTCACATCCACAATATTCACTATCGTTCTCGCCTTTTGCAGGTTAGGAAAGTCGCTTCGTGAGAGTTCGGTTTTCTCCGAGATAACTTTATGAATGAACGGCGTTTCGGTTATCATCGGTGACTTTCGGGGGCATCGCCTATGCCCTTATCTCCCATTATCTTTCCTAGCACGGCTAATGCCCATCATGATGGAGCCGGCAATGTTTTCTAAATTAAGTCTCTACATTCTACAACGCAGCTCAGTTACTACATGGTGTAGTAAGAGTACCAAATTTGGGCATGTGACATCAATTATTAGCGCTCCAAGCGGCGACGGAAAACGATAGTCAGACCAGTATTTATTAGCTCTTATTATTATTAGACAGGTATTTATTAGCTCTTGATACCATATATACCATTATATAGCATATCTCCGATTATATACTATTGATAATTATATATATGCGTAATTTTTTATGCAAAAATAAATGATTCAGATCTGATTCTCTAAAATCTGGGCAAGAGGGCGCTATGCCTAAATGATCGCCATTTTGGTTTTCGATTATCGCGCAAATTAAAGCAATAAAATTTTCCAGTCATATTACTGTAACAAAAAATCTAAAACACAATATTACACGTAGGTATGATTAGGTAGGTAGGTATAGGTAGGTAACTTTAACAAAATCTAATGAATCTAGATGACCATTTTCATTTTTGCCAAAAAGTGGGCGTGGCTCGAAAGTAGGTCGACTGGCGTGCTCCAAAATAGGACGTGCTAATCTCTCCCATAGGAGTAACAACTGTATGCAATTTGAAACATGTGGGTCAAATGGTTCTTGAGTTATCGTTGACCGTAGGCAGACACTGAAATGCATAGTGAAATTGCCAAAATGTTCCTAATTTGCATAATTTAAACAATATATTTAAACCCTGTGATATGTTTTGGGACCAGTCCTGATTCATTCACATACCAAAAATGAGCAAAATCCGTTGAACCTGAACTGACTTATGGCCATTTCCATTTTTGACAAAAAGTGGGCGTGGCTCGAAAGTAGGTCAACTGGCATGCTCCAAAATAGTACGTTCACATCTCTCCCCAGGGTTCTCCAAGCTATTTTAATTATAGTATGGGGGTGGTACTCAGTGGTAGCTAGGGGGGTCCGGGGGCATGCCCCCCCAGAAAATGTTTGAATTGTTGAAGCCCTGAGATGCAATCTGGGACACTGTGTGTAAATTTGAAGCACTGCATGTGGGGTGAAAATGTTCGTTTTGCATGGGCAAAGCCATTGGAAAATTCAAAATAATTAATGGAATAAAAATACCAAAATGTAGGGGTGAACTTGCTGATTTGCTGGTTCCAAATCGAGTTCACCTCCCATAAATAAATTTAAAAATTTTTGTCACCATTGACAATGGCAGGAGTGGTCGGTAAGTGTACCACTACCATGCAGTCTACTCTACCTCGTGTTAGACTGGGTTACCTGCCCCGTAATAATACCGTTGGAAATTAATTCACGATTTAATTCACGATTAAGATTTCTTGATGAGCTAGAAAACACTCGGATTTGAAGTATGAAAATGAACATTATTGTGCCAGCTAGCCTACACCAGTTGGTTGGGATTGATTGTCAGTTCAGATGCAAAATATTTAAAGCAAAAGGTTATATACCATAGATTAATTTTGGTATAGGGGATATATGTATAGGGGGTAATATGGGATAGGAATAGGGTGACTGTTTGTACTTGTGTGTGGTACCAACGACGTGTATCAATTAATTGTTTGAACTTCTCGTGTATACACCAGCATGGCGGCTATGATATTTAGCGTGGCGGGTGCATTTTAGGATGGCGGGGCTCGACGGCTATAAGTGACCTTGGAGAACGTACCACTGTATGCAATTTGAAACATGTGGGTCAAACGGTTCTCAAGTTATCGTTGACCGTAGCCACATGTTGACGGACGGACGGACGTACGATGGACAATGCCCCATGGCAATAGCTCATCTTGACGATGTCAAGGTGAGCTAAAAATGGTTCTCATTTCTCGTCCCGAAAATAACCGTTATCTCTAACAACTGGACCTGTCTAGAACCGTTCACGCAAACGAACAGTCAAAGATTAGAAGCAAGCAGTTGGAACTTGGCCGACTTACTCTCTGAACTGCTGCAGATGGGGTCGTTGTCGTATCAGGTACTACAGCTCAAGGGGTCGTTGTCGTATCAGGTACTACAGATATGTACCCGAGGTACATATATGTATACACAAAGTGTACCAGAGTTGTACTACAGAAGTGTACCCTAACCCTAACACTAGCTCTAGTACTATATAGCCCGCTTACATTAACTGCCGCTGGCCAGCGGCAGTTAATGTAAGCGGGCTATTATAGTACTAGAGCTACCCTAACCCTAACTTTAACCTAGCTCCAAGAAACGGTATTGCTAGGGTTAGAATACCTCTATAGACCCCCGTTCCCCCGACCCCCGTTCCCCCGTACCCCCGTTTTTGTATAGACAAGTGCCAGCAGAGACGGAATTGCGCTCACCCTGACTGCAGTGTCGTATGCTAAAGCTCACTTGGCAAAAACCAAATGAAGTCAGCACCTCTTCCCATCACCCGCTCGCACTCAGATCATATATCTAGGATACTTACTAATAACAGATCTAAAATCATGAATCTAGGCTTTGCATATACCGGTAGTACAGGTAATAAAGATACAGCTGTGTACCATTTAATTACTTCGCTATAGTTAACATGCTTATCATTGGATATTCGTCAAGTGCTGAGCTGTATTGGGTGGAGGGAGACGTGGGAGTGAGAGGGGGTGGGTGGAGGGGGCTCCTTACTACAAGAAGCAGCTTTCCGCGAGATTACGCCGTGCAATGTCATCAATAACCAAAGAGTGCATGCACCCTTCGTGCGTGATAACCTCATCCATTGCAGTGCTGAAATCCAAGTATTCAGGCAGGCGAGAATTTCGCCTCTATGTCTGTGAGTTTTAAAGCACATCTGCCATTGCAGTTGGGCCGCAGGCAATATATTATGATAGAAATAGTGCCCAGTTCACGCCCATGCAATGCGAATGGGCTGGCCCCATGTCTTTCCGCCTCACACTGCGAGCATTCAGGGTTCATTACAGTGGTGCTAATCTACAGGGTCGTACTCAGGTGCTGAATATCAGATCTGCTTTAGAAAAGAATAGATTTAAGGAGCGTAAACCTTGTTGCAACAAACATTGGCTTTGCAATTCTGAACTGTGCAACTAGTAGCCTCACATCCACAAACAGAAGCATTCACGTCCATTGTTAACATCAAACAAATCCATGTTTAAACCCTTACCTCTTGAGGGTCAAATGGTTAATCCGACACTTTACTCTTCCATGTCACGGCAGAAAGAGTACATTTCATTGGTCCTTCAATAGAAGGCCATAAAATGCTAAGTCACTAACGATGAACAAATAACTTTCAAATCGCTCCGTCAAACCATGTCCATCAGAACAATGCAAAATCTGCCTGTGCCCATCTGACCTTCACTCTGTGACCTCCCAATTTCGGCACAGTGATTGGCTTTTCCTACCTATAATGCTATACTACACACCGGACTATCACTGAACCTAGTCAGCCGTTTAGTTTGTGCCGCAATTCTGCATTCTCCCCTACACCTACTTAAGTGAAGGACGGAATGTTCCCCCTTCTTTTACACCTCTTGACCTTTGACTCTTTGACCCACCCAGCTTCGACATCCCCAACTCGTTTTGACATCCCCCCAACGTCCCGAATATCCGGACCGTACGTCGAGCGATTAAGATTTGTGTCCAAACTGTTTGACGGACGCACCACGCACGACGGACGATCACTGCGATCTACAGGGCTGCATCTGACTATGTCAATGAGCTAACAATTCCTCGCACACGGCCTTGGTCGGCTAACCTAAACCTAACGCCTACAACATACCCCATATTAAAATATAACATTAAACCTAAACAACCCTAAAACTACCTCGTACATTACTGTAGTACCTGATACGACATACGACCCCAATCTAGCGTAAACAAATCATGCTTATGTACCCGAGGTGTTTTACGTGTTATAGTATTAATGTTTATATTTTTTAATGAGTATGTTTATGTTAAGTTAGTGTATAGGGTTAGAAGGTTAGGATCACCGGATACACTTCTGTCTTCACAAGTCTGGTACAATCTTTGCGACAGTGTATACATATAACAAGAGTACATAGATAGATACATAATCCTCATTAATATGTACTCCGGACATATCTGTACACACTGATACGTAAACGACCCTTCAGCTGATAACTGCTAATGGCTGACACAATGGTATATCAGTGAGCATCGCGTCCAGCCTACTCACGTCAATTGAAAAACTACCTCGTGAATATTTAACCATTAAATTCGTGCTGCTGCCAATACGCTGCTGTGCTGCTGCTTCATGGAAATGGGCCTTTCGCAGTATTCGTCTACCGTTTTACTCTATCGCGGCCATTTTAACTCTTACATACCTTATGAAGCCAACAGCGTCTGCCGTGACCTAACCAAGCCATTGATTGGAAAATGTATTGCTTCGCACATCTATCTCACGCAGAGGCGATGACTCAGACAGCCTACGGCACAACTAGCCTAGCTCATTAGGGTTCTGATTTCCCCCCTCAGGTACTGCGGAACGTACCCTGTGTGCGTCCGGTATACCGAAAATCCGTACACCTGTAACCCATCTATGCGATCGGTAGGTTACGGGCAGGGCGTGTACAGGATTTGTCAAACCAGGGGGGGGTGCTACTCGAACCCAAACTTTACGAAGTCTAACAGCGAAGGGGGTCTGGGGGGGCCTCCCGCCTAGAAATATGTTTGATAACAGACCCCTTAAATGCGTTATTCTGCGCGAGCAGGGGCGCCTTTTTATCTCTTCCTTCTGGATTCTTTTGTTGTTTTTTTTTTTTTTGCCCCCCCCCCCTTACCCCCCTGTAGGTTAGGGTTAGGATAGGCTTAGTCTTCCACTAACTCTTGAGTGGAGTATCGATGTACGTTCCGGCATACTAAGATAGTAGTCATTTACTACCAGGCGTACTTCGGAGCAGTACCATCTGGGGACATAGACCCTATCAGCTAAACGCTAGAGGAACGCACGTTTTCGTCTGATCTCGCCTGTCCATTCTCGGGTTATGTAACTCGTTATCGATATAATCCACAAAAGATCCTCGCACATGCGAACGACTGAACACTTATCGCTCATAGGTCTATGTCCCCCAGTGTACCTGCCGGAACGTACCCTGGGTACGGTTCCGTATACCGAACGTACCCCTGTCATCATGATGTCAGGTTAGATTTAAGGGAAGGGTTACGGGATTAGCGCGTTATGGAGTATAGGCTCAGCGACTTCCCTAAACTCGTTAGTGAGTAGACGAGGTAAGTCCGGCATATGTCATAGAACCAGGGTACCTTCGTATACATACCACCCAGGGTAGCGTCCGGCAGTACCGCCTGGGACAACATAGACCCCTCTCAGTAGACTTTCCGTCAAAGTCTCTATTATTGAATCCGCATTAATCATCGAGATAAATGTCGTAAATAAAAATAAACATTATATATAATTAAATAAGTTAATTAAATGCGATGCGCTTATTCACTCATACGCACATAACTCTAATCACAGAAACACAACACACACACCCACACGCCCTTCACAATGCGCATGACCAAACGCTACATTATCTACAAGTAATGTCAACTAGCAACTACTTCGTCGGCATGAAATAATCACACTACCTTATAACAAAATACAACTCTAGTTCCTTTCCATTTGATGCGCGTTTGCTAAAACCAAACAAGAAAGAGGTCGAAATCAGTGTTAAATCTGCGCGCCACACTTAAATTGTTTGCAAACAACATAGTCCTCCGATATTGGTTTGGTTGACTCACCATGTTTTATATCGAGTCTGCATGGCTTTTCTACATGCCCGTACCTGCTGTACTTCGTAGCACTCGCTCGCACGGGTTGCTTGGGGAAAACTGTCAACAACATCGGAGACAGTTAACAACATGGAGATATTTTTCAATACCTTTTATAATAGACAATGGCGTGAACATGTGAGAACTAGAGATTTTTTTGATTTATTTTGTCCTAAGAGTAGTGTGATTATGCATGACACGAAGTATTTGCTAGTCTAGTACTGGAGAAATTAGCGTTTGGATGCGCATTGTGCGGCTTTAATATTAGATATCACTCAGTATTAAAATCTGATAGGGACAAATTGCTTGTAAACCAGCACTATGGTGGCCGAGAAGGATATACAGACAGATATTTTCGGTTACTTATGTTAATTATCAAGAGCTCTTGTAATTATCATATGTTAATGAAATAATGTGTTATTTTCATTTCGAATTCATTTCCATTTTCATTTCATATTCATTACCATTTCAAATACATTTCCATTTTCATTTCCATTTTAAATTCATTTTCAGTTTATTTTCATGAAAAATAAGTAATGCAGGCCAGGCCGGTGGTCGATATGGCTACACTGAATAGAATATACAATTCGAAGTGCGACAACATCAGTCGAGAGTTTTAAATATAGATACTAGGATCAGGTAGGAACATAAACAAGATCTTCACGGCCGTATTCATCAAGATGGTGTATGTACATCTATCAAGGTTATATAACCATAAGTATATGAATGAGAAAACCATAGCACGATTTTTCAACCTCGGAGCTTCATCAGCAAGATGCGCTCATGCCGGAGCTGATGTTAAAAGCATTCATCGCTGCTTCTGCATTCATTGCCCATCAGCTGCACTGTGGAAAATTACCCAGTGCCGCCAGACCGCGCAGATGAAACCGAAAACATCCTCGAATAAAGTACAGAAGCTGCAATCAATATCAGTGAGAGCAGGCTCTCTATGACTATGACTCATGAGCGTCTTCATGTGATGTCTATGTGCGGCACGTAAAGTTTTTACTTTACTTCCTTTACTATGGAATGGAAATAGGTTTCACCACATCAACCGCTTGTATTGTAAATGCGACATAAGTGCTTTACGACTTCATAGCACGTGTACGTGTATTAATGAATTTTTAACATTTCAACTAAATTAACTGTTTCATAACTATAAGACATTACTTAATTTGATATTTTAACACAGTGCTAACCAATTTTACAAAAAAACAGAAACCACAGTGACCACAGTCATCGCGATCGGCATAAGCCAGAGGTATGCACCACCTTCTTTGATATCATAATCTGCAAAACTATCTTAAATTTAAGTTAATTAAAGTTAATTAAAGTTAAAACACATCCTGTGTTTGCATGTTATTTAGTGGCTCGGCTGCGCTCCAAATAGTGTTCGAAACCATAAACCATAAAAACCATAACATAAAATGGTATAATTAAACCATTTGCCTATTTATATAGTGTGTAGCCTTGCTTTAATTATACAAATTAATTAACCGAAGAAATGTTCGGTTTTTGTTTCCTAGAATGCGTGCACACCATTCATCAAGTCGTTAAGCCTGGCGCACATTTCCGAACATTTTCCCGAACAAATGTTTTTGTCTGGCAATGTGCGGGTGAACAATTGTTGAGCGCACATTGCCGAACATTTTGCAGCGAACAACCTTGTAGCGCCGTCTAGTAGCTGTGTTGTAAAGAGTCACGTGATCGGCGCATGATGTTCGGCACAAATGTTCGGCGACTTTTTTCACCGCACATTGCCAAACATTTCATGGAACATTGCTACGATAATGTTTTTGAGCAAAATGTTCAGCAATGCGCGCCGGGCTTTACTGTTTTCAACGACGTTGCAGGTCATGTGAAAACATAAAACCCCGCCGAAACATTTCTGCACTTCCAATTTATAGACCAACCGATCCTTTGACTTTGGAAAGGCAACTGTCCGATTGCTTCCAAGGTTCACGGCCCGTGCAAAGTTCAACACAACGGCGTAGAATCAGACAACACCTTCATAAAGCAAACATCATAGTCCATCCGGCTAAATCCAGTTTAGGGCTCTGCACGCTTGTGGGAGTGTCTATATTCAGGCCGGTACGGGAGATTACGGTACGCATATATTTGCTAATATATTGACTAATCGCGCGTCAATAATCTCAATATTCACAGAGAGTATAGCTAAGACATGTGTCTATAGGTATCTAGAATATATTATGCAAATGATCTCCCGTACCGGCTTGAATTCATATACTCTCTGTGAATATTGAGTTTATTGACGCACGATTAGTCAATATAGCAAATATATGCGCGCGGAAGTGAATTACAGATGATTAAATTTCTAAAATTCTGAAACCTATAGACACATGTCTTAGCTATACTCTCTGTGAATATTGAGTTTATTGACGCACGATTAGTCAATATATTAGCAAATATATGCGTACCGTAATCTCCCGTACCGGCCTGAATATAGACACTTCCTAGTTGGCAACCGGGAACCCAGCCCCGGTACCAAAACTTATCAGGCATCTCACCGATATCAGCTTTGTATGCAGGGGACCCACTGCACTAATAATAAACAACCATCGATACTTACACTGCCCAGGGCATTACTGAAACAGAGCTCTACTCTGAACTCTCCGTAACCTATGTTGCTCTTCATCTGTGAGCAACGTTTTTACATTTGCAGAAGTATACTTTATACGTTTGTACGCGCACAAATTCTATCTATCAATAATATCTATATCTACACACAGATATAATATATATATATATATATTATATATATATATATTAATCTATATATAATCAACATAACTGCCCAAATATATGCATTGTCTCGGTGTGTCATTAATTATCCTGTCAGCGTAATGAAATGAAATTAAGTCACTTTTTCTCAGTAAACGAGTGACAAATGTTGAAAAACTTTCAAAACATTTTCCAGTTTTTATCATGGTACGTGTATTTGTGGATTTGAATAAAACTGATGACCATTTGTTTACTTAAAAAACTAAAACAAAGGTATATATTTTATCGTCGTAAAGGCACCCATATATTAAATTGGCAGAACAAGCTAATTTTATTAACTATACATTATTTGCTTTCAACTTCTCATAGGATTCATGTTCAAACGCTAACCATTTTGCCAAAAATAATGAGCTTGTACTTGTAGTCGACAAACATCTGGCAAACATTCCCAAGGGTGTGTTCGTAGATCAGCACTCTGATTGGTTGAGACCGGAGGCTCGGCTAGCCACCTGCTACAGTATGCACGCTATACAGGCCACAGCAGCTTGCAGCACCAATACAACAAGGACATAGGTTCCTGTGACCTCTAGAATCTGTGTGTGAATGGGTGAGAAAGGCTATGTGTGCACTACGGATTGGAAAAGGGAGCTAACCGAGGAACTGTAGCAAGCTACTGATGCACATGCATACGGACTGCATGCCAGCAGAATGATAAATCAATGATCAATCAACTAACCATGCGCCACACTAGCCCAGACTTTTTTCAGTGCTTGGATGTAGACAAGCCCTTGTCAATAAAGTTAGGGTGGGGAGGGGTAAAGCTTCTACTTCGAAATTTGTAGATGTAATAATATAATCAATATTAAATGTAGGAATGTGTTGAGAGCAACATTGTGAAAATGATTAATTGAATTCTAGGAAACACACCAGTAGGCCTACTGCGCTCCAGACAATGCCAAAATAAGTTCAAATCCTAGCATTGAACTAGAAAATTCCTGTTATTTTAATTATGCCCAGTTGCACCTCATCAAGCTAAGGGCCATTTTGAAATACTAATATGCAATGAAGGGCCGGGCTGGCTAGAAATGGCGCTAGATCAATAACTTTTTCGAGAAAACTAACAGAAAACAACAACAAATTCAGGGTGGTTTTTATTTACAGGTTTACATTGTTTTATCATATCTATTTAACATGTTCATGCTCTCAGTGTGAGAAATGATGTTGGTCACAGTTTCTCACAATAGTTTTGAAGTCTGGTTTGAGGTTGCTCGTTGAAATACGCATAACGGTTTGCAGATTTGTATCTGTCATCGCCGATCGAGTCTTCGATTTGTTTATCTTCATGCAAGAGAAACTTTGTTCACAGATGTAAGTTGAACCAAACACTGAAAGAAGTTTTGCTGCAAATTTCTTCACTGCTGCAAACGTAGGTGGTAGGGCACAATAGAAGGCAGACAATTCGTTTGCTCCAAAAGCCTCCTTCAGTGTGTAATCACTCTGCATTTCAATGATATCCATTTGCAGATCCTCTGGTGCTGATTCAACATCTGCTGTGAATGGAGAACACAGCAGTTGGAAGAGTGGATCCATGTCCCTGAAATCTTCGAACCTTCTCTCAAACTCGGCTTTCAGGCAGTCCAGCTTGTCTCTGAAATTAGTCCAGAGATGTTGTGGAGCTTTAGTACCCTTCAGGGTTGGAAAGTGGCAGAAATTGCCTTTCCCAGCTTGTTTAGACATGAGGTCCAGTTGTCTGTTGAAAGTCTTCACATGCACATACATGTCATGGGCAAACAAATCTTTTCCTTGCAGTTTCACATTGAGTTCATTCATTTTTTGGAGCACATCCACTGCGAACATCAGCTGAAACTTCCACTCTTCCTCCTGAATCTTTCTTCTAAACTCGCATTCTATGCCTTTCATCTCCAGAAAAATCACAATTTCCTCCCTTAAGTCCCACACTCGTTTCAGGACCTCCCCTACACTCAGCCATCTCACATTGTTGTGGTATAAAACATCTGAATGTTCTGCATCCATATCCTCCAGCAAAGAGATAAATTGCCTATGGTTCAGTACCCTGGCCCTAATAATGTTCACCACACTCACAACTGGATCCACAATATGTTTGAATTGCAGTGCTGCTTTGCAGAGGCTCTCCTGGTGTATGATGCAGTGAAAGGCCATCAATGACTGGCCACATTCCTCACGAACTTTATTTGAAAGTAATGCCACCATCCCTTTGTTTTTCCCAGTTAAAGCAGGTGCACCATCTGTAGTTACACTTGCCATTCGACCCCACTCTAGTCCTTTCCTTTCTACACAACTTTTCACTGCCTGATATAAATCTTGCCCTGTAGTTGTGTCTTTCAGGGACTCCAGTGCTAACAGTTCCTCTGTAACTTTAAAGTTCCCATCTATCCCACGAATGAAAATCATTAATTGTGCTGTATCCTGTGTATCTGTACTCTCATCCAGCGCTAGCGAATACCACACAAAGTCTTTACACATTTTATCCAGTTGGTGAGATAAATCCTCTGCTATCACTTCCACTCTGCGTACAACAGACCTTCGTGACAATGCAATGTTCTCGAATTTAGATTTTGCTTCCGGGCACACGATGCTTGCGCAATCCACCATACACGCTTTCAAAAACTCCCCATCAGAAAATGGCTTGTTTCGTTTGGCGAGATTATATGACACAACAAAACTTGCCTCTGTAGCAGCATCCTGACTGGCAGATTGTTTGAAAAACACTGTTTGTTGTTTTTTCAGTCGCTGCACATAATCAGTTGCTTTTTTCTTCCTTTCTTCTGCAGAGAGAGTTTTTCCAAAATCCACGTGCTTTGTTTGGTGGTGTCTTTTCAAGTTATATTCCTTGAACACGGCGATGGTTTCCTGACAAAGTAAGCACACAGCTTTGCTTCCAGTATCCGTGAAAAAGTAATTTGTTGTCCATTCCTCTTTAAATGCCCGACATTCTTGATCAATCTTTCTGTTCTTACACATACTACCCATGTTTGTTGTTGCTGCTGTAAAAAATTACTACCACTGTATAAAAACGGAACCAGAAGTGGGCTCTGCGCATGCGTGTCGTTTG
>NW_014578615.1:56833-66582 GCF_000485595.1 Priapulus caudatus
CTCTGCTCTGATTTACTACTGTAGCTGGGAAAAATAGAACCAGATGTTGACTCTGCACATGCGCACCGCTCTAGTGAGCATGCGCAGTGGAGGCAGCGACCGTGATACCGCTTTTGCGTGGTACTAAGATTTATCCGACACTGTTGAAGCTAGTCTCGTTTCAAGTTTTGGAGGATTTTCAGATTTTTTTTTAATGGAGAAGTGTTGGCGGCCACTGAAAGTAACGTGGCGGGCCGCATCTGGCCGCGGGCCGTAGTTTGCCCACCCCTGCCCTAGGCTCATAGGGGCATATAAGCTGGGTTTTATAATAATACATGCGGAAATAATACACCTCTATTCATGTAAACTATAGAAATGTTGACCTATATACAAAGAATGAGACAACAATGACAAATATTGTCAATAGGTCAATAGCTCCTGATATTATCTGTGAATTGTGCGTGTTGCATGACTTACTTATGTTACGCTATCACTTGTGGCCAGGCTAAAAAATGATTTTGTTGAGGAAACGCATTTTTGTGACTTCTGAAAAATTGTTCCTAATGAACATTTTAAAGACACTGACGCACGCACTAGCGGCTAACCCCATTGCAACCCCTGTACTGCATTGCATCATCTATGCTATGGCGCAGTAACCTATTTCTCGTCGCCACACTATACTTGTGTAATGTAGATTGTACCTAAACAATTTTGCAGTAGCAAACAGTACTTTGCTCTGTCTCTTTATCGTTTCTTATGTTGAAATTATAATCGCGTGGTGTCGATATTTCGGCACAGTGTCACTCGCGACGCACGTCGTGTCGATATTTCGGCACAGTGTGTCACACGACGCGCGTCATGTCGATATTTCGGCACAGTCTCACTCGCGAAGCACGTCGTGTCGATATTTGGGCACAGTGTGACTCGCGACGCGCGTCGTCTCGATATTTCGGCACAGTCGCAGTGGCGACGCACGTCGTGTCGATATTTCAGCACAGTGTCACTCGCGACGCGCGTCGTGTCGATATTTCGGCACAGTGTCACTCGCGACGCACGTCGTGTCGATATTTCGGCACAGTGTCACTCGCGACGCACGTCGTGTAGATATTTCGGCACAGTGTCACTCGCGATGCACGTCATCTAGATATTTCGGCACAGTGTCACTCGCGACGCACGTCGTGTGGATATTTCGGCACAGTGTCTGCTTTGTACTGTATCACTGAAAAACTACTGGACATTGACATTGAGATTTAGTGTAGATGAGTGTTATCTCAGCCTTACACATAGAAATAGTATGCAACTCGTTGCCCTTGGCTTTACAAAAATATATTCATATGAAAACAGGGACAGAAGGGAGATCTTGTGCATTTTCGTGTCTAATGGGACCGCACTGGTCCATTTCAGGGACTTTGTTATGATATCATTGCAGACTATACTAAGTATTATTTGCGCTAAGACATGTTACAACGCTTAGACATGTGTGCGGTATGAACGTTCTTTTGCTTTTGCACATGGAGAAATACATCGCAATTTTATATAGTACAGAGTTGCGTTAAAGGATAGAGATCATGTCGAGGTCGGACACGACAGTAATGAAGATGATCGTATCATATCAGCGTCCTGTACATGATCTGTAGCCTTCAACGCCAATGGCGACTGTGAACAACAACATTGTCGAATAACTATAATAATTATGTTCACTATTCAAATGTTATCTCACCGATGAAAAATGATCCTTGCTCCTTTTGGACTCATTACATCTAAACACGTTAGAGTTGTATACACTACAATACGGTGGCATGATATATCGATGGATTCAATATGGATGGATATGGATGAAATATCGCAACCTATATGGCCATCGCAATATGCAGAAATGATACATACTAGCCCAAGTACCCAAGTACTGTCAAGATGCATACTGGAACCCAAGTACTCTAAATACCGGAACCCAAGTACTCTAAATTACCATGGATACAGCTAGACTGGTGGCGACTTTCACTTGGCTACAATGAACTCAGTTAGTCTAGCGTGTAGAACTGTCGACCAGGGAGCAGTCTACCTTAGCGGCCGGAGCCGCGCGAACAAAAACTCGGTGAAATTGCCATGAACATGGTCTCGTTGCGCCATCTATGAGACGCAATATGTACGAGAATAATGTCAGGGCATGAAATACCCAACATGGAAACTCGCTTTTCTAAAGGAAAACGAAACACGCCGACCAGCAAACGAGCAATTACGAGCAATTCTATTCACTCTCTCCCTACGTGCGTAGTGAAAAGGCTTGTGGAATCGCCCCAACTGCTGAATTGAGCGATTATATGGCCTTTATCCTTTACCTAAAGGACCTGGGTAAGCTTGTTGGAGTGGGAGCAGCGAAAATGTGTTAGATCGCCGCGAGGCGGCGTTTTCGCGCTTCGCGCGGATATCCGGCTGCAGATCGTCTAGGTACTGCCTTCACGTGTCTCATGCAGTAATGCACACACACATATAATAACCGATTGCTTGGCCAATAAACAAGACTGCAACTGCACCATTCTGCGTACACCGACTGACTGAAGAATGGCTTTTGCAAATGAATAACTCGATACCTTCAATTTAAAGAGGCGATAATAACGGCTTCAAACGCCTTTTACTATTATTTTTCTTTCGAGCATCAATTAATTTGAATTCATACTCACTTTAAAATTAACATTGCTTGCAGTGACATGTTAAAATGTATGTCACTGTGTGTTGAACTGACTATGTCACGAATAAATCGGAAAACTGCACAAGTGTACAGACTAATTGGGTCTCACCTATTAGCGGACGTTTTACCGATTACTCCAGCACAACAATCACCACAAATTCGTGCTGTTGTGAACTATAAAACAGCAGATGAACATCAAACGTGCGCCCACTATCTTCAGATTCGCGCAGTCTGCACTAAAAACTTCCACCCTCATTGGCCCAGCGGGCTTGTAGAAATGTATAATTCACTGGCCCACACTAGGTTTTACAGGCCCGAATCAATGATCATTATATTATGAAAAGAGAAACAGAACTCTTTGGTGTATTCTTAGAGATTTATTATTTCATGAAATTGAAAAAAAGAATTATCCACTTCCCTCTCATTGTCATTGTCATCGTACTCATCATCATCACGCTCATTCATAATCAGAAAGCTCATTTCGACTTCGAACAGTAACTTAGCCAACACGTTCAAGGCCACGTTGAAAACCAGAACCGAAAACCGGAAGTTGTTGCGACCCCTAGCGGCGACAAACACACATGGTGTTGACTAGTTACTTCCCCTACTTAAGATCGGGAATATGATGCCCTAAAGGCCCGCTTATGTCGGCCTTACGACCTAGTCGCCGACAAGATTTGAATATCGTACGTCAAAAACCGGCCAGATCGCCGATAAAATCATCAGCTCAACAAAACTCAACATGAGTTCTCTTACGATCGAAAATACGGTCGCCGACTGCGATCGCAGGAATAGAACATGTTCTATTTCTATGCGGCTGTCGGCGACAAATCGTGAGTGGCAGCCAATCACCGCGGCGTGTCGAGTCACATGATTATCAAAAGTCACGTGATTAATAAAATGGCAGCCTACACAGCACTCGTCAGCAGTTCACAAGGAGAGATTATTGCACAAACCCTTTCTCAAATATATATTAAGTTTTCCGTATATATATCACATAAAAAAAATTTCTGCACATGATTATAACGATGTTCAGAAAATAGAGGATAGATTTACGAAGTTACATGATGTTTACTGGTAAGCGCAATTTTGTTGGCACGTACGTGACTCGTTTTATGTAGACTGGTCCTGGCGTCAAGCTTGCTCTGTTTGTGCTAAAGAACTGCTTGTGCTAGTACAAATACTGGGGCCGCGAACCCGTCTACGTTTCATGTAGGAACGCTACGATCTGATCGGCGATGTGCAGCGTAGTCACTTCAAGTCGCCATGAGTGTTGCTATGCTGCTAATCGACGCTAAAGTAGTCGCCGATAGTCAAATCGTAGGCCGACCTGAGCGAGCCTTAACGGTAAATATTGGTAAATTTTCATACAAAATATCGGAAATTTCGGTAAATTCTCAGACTGATCATCACATAAAGAAGCTGAAATATCATTAATAGACCATTTACTCCATTTTTTTCCACTGGCCCATCGGGCTTGTTCATTTACCAGTTTCATTGGCCCCACAGAAAATTTACTGGCCTCGGATACCGGGCCAGTGGTTAATTTCGCAGACAGATAATGGAATGTTCAAATGGTCCCGCAAAACACGCGTACGTAGTTACGTGATGCAAATATTATTAGACCAAAAATTTGGAGTTACGTTTGCGAAAGTTGGGGAACTCCACACTAGCATTCTTGTCAGGAGTTAATAATATACAAATGTCTATTTGTCTATTCAAAAGACAATTAGTCTATTATTAACTCCTGATTCTTGTGCATGTGTGAGAACTATTACAAGACTGTCGACACTCGACAGTGCGGGAAAACCGCGCAGAATTCAAACAGTTATATGGCCACCTCGTTCAAATTTCTCCCTCATCAAATCTCAAAAATGCTTGCTGACACGTAAATACATGGTTAATAACAGCATCAGGACAGCGTGGAATTACAGAAAAGCTTAAATAGGAAAGCGGTAAGAGCCACCAGAAGTTGGGTATTGGTACGTTTTGTTAGTTACAAGGTTTGGTCGCTACATTTGCTTGTAACGTAACCTTCTCACCACGTAGCAAGAAGCAAGAAGGTAACTTGTGGCTACATGTATCAAAATTATTATACAGTATACAGGGGTAGAAATTAACTTTTGAACATGGGAGTCCAACCCAGGGCCATAGCCAGCTAGGTAAATTTTGTAGGAGGCAAATGTTGTGAGTTAAAGAACAAGGAGTGAAGCGAGCCAATAAGGCGTGGGGTATGGGGCCCGCTTAAGGGCCCCAGAAGAAATTTTGTAGGAGGCATTTGCCTCCTATTGCCTAATGGTAGCTACGGCCCTGGTCCAACCCCCAAAAAGAGGAAGCCACAGTCTGAGGTTCAAAATTAAAGATATTAACAATAACGCATGTGCTTATTTTGAAGATTCATGCGGTTGCACATCTGCGAAATTTTCTTTGGACATTAGCTGAAAAAATACGGTAATTCCGCGAGGCCGTGCTCCGGAACGAAGTACTTAGTATGGCAGAATTTTCAGGGAGTCACACGGACTCCTGCATATGTCAAATCAGGGTGTCCAACAGTAAATCAGGGAGTATTTGACTCCGGACTCCCGTTAATTTTGCACCCTGGTATATAGTAACATGTAACTATAGTATATAAGCGCTGCCACTGGTGCAGGAAATGTGGAGTACATGTGAAATGTGTAGGTGGCAGAGTTGATTATGCAGGTTGTGTGCATTATGCGTAAACATCAGGAGTAGATAATAGGGAGGAGTGTGACATCATAACAACGGGAATTCTTCATTATTACTAGCCCTTTTAATACCTACGATTTATACGCGTAACTCATCAACTCTGAGCTAATCGGACACAGTACATTCGCCATAATCGTACGAAATCGTTTCCTCGTAGACCCGCAATTCCGTAGATACAGCCTAAGTACGACACGTTTCCGATTCTCTGGCTTATCGCACGCCGCATTGCTCCGTATAATTTCAGACAAAAGCAGCAAACCTGGCTGTGTTTGCGTCTCTCCGAGATAGCTGAATGTTGTGCGTTGTGGCTCGCAGGGAGATTGGAGATCGACGCCGAAACACTCGACAGAGCTAATATTTGCCGTTGGCGTGCGCTGTTGCGTGAGGCATGCCAGCTATTTGTACAAAGTGGACCTGTGATAGCTGCAAGAATGACCGGTAGTCAAAAGCGTTATTTTGCGAGTGTGATGCCTTACATCTCCAAGGAGCCAAATAGCCGTCGCTAGTTAGATAGCGCTTGTTAGGTAGCTCCTTTTGCTGATTGAATTATAGCGCGGCATGGGTTGGATTTGATGGCCGCAGAGAATGAGCAGATCGTGCTCGTACGTTATTACGGCTGTACTACGATGCGTCGGCGCGCTGTCTACGAGAACACCGGATTTCGTTACGGATGATGGGCCGAATGTACTGTGTCGATTTGCACGCTCAAGATGGCATGAGTTACGTTAAGTTTAATCGTTAGGGTTTTTATAAGGCTAGTAAATGAACGCAATTTCCTTGGTTATATTTGATGTTTCACACTCCTATCGTCCATATTCTATACTATCGCTGGTAAAATACTTACCAGTACACTTCTTTTTTGCATGATAAGCATGTACGAACTGTATCGACCGTACCAGACATATAATATCATAGGTAGCTGTCTGAAACGACCCGGACCGGGTCGGAAGCGCTGAAACTAAACTAAGCGGCTCACTTCTTCTTGATTGGTCAGTTTCCGAACATATACAGGACATAAATATATAATGGGACAATTTTAATGCAAAAACATGAAGAAATATATGTTAATTCGAAACATAAACAAAAGCATTACAGAAACAAATAAAATGATAACGGAACGAAATAAATGCAAGAAACAATATATTACAAAGAAATACAGAAAGCAGAGGATAATAAAAACATTTTATCTCTATACGGGTTCGAACACAGGTACCTTATATCACGAAGCGAAAAGCTTGACCATTTAGCACTTGAAAACAACTGCGAAATGTGAGGGATATAGACCGTAACCCTAACCTACAAACCTAACCCTAACCCTAACCATAATCCTCAACCCTAACGCTGAGTAACTATCCCTATTCTAAAATAAATGAACAGTGTCATGCACTGTAGTCACCACAAAAAATGACACAAATGATGTGAGTGAGTAAGAAGTCAGTTTTAATGCAGCAACCATCCACGTTACATTATAGAAGGAAGAGTATATATGAGGGGACGCCAGAGAATCTCATTATATACTCTTGATAATGATGTGCTATTTTTTATGTGAAAAATACATGTGCTTGAGATGTGAAAAAGTCTGGAGATGAGGGCGTCCTCAACAACTTCCTCAGTTTCATCCCCAGGTGATCGGGTGTTGACATCAGCCGTAGCATTGATCGCATATTAAGCGCGTTTATATTCAAGACTTTAGGGCACTGCCGTTAATAGCGGAACTCCCGATGCTGTAGCGTGTAGATTGAGAGGATACGACTTTTTCACGTTAGTTGCTATGTACCGACGTGACAATGGTGCCCTTTCCCTGCCCGATAACCACACTCTTTGTTAAAAGGTTAATTCGTTTGCTGGAGTGCTTTTACTTCGGTATTGGTTTCTAGGCCGCGTAGCACGCCGGTTGCCTAATCTTTTAGTATCGCAATAATATTTATGAAACCAAAATGATCCAATTGGCGCCAAGAGACGGTAAATGGCGGTATACCCGCTTCCGCTGTGCGGATAGCGTATTCGAATATAAATAGGTTCATTCGCTGACGGTCTTGCGCGACAATTGTTTTGAAACTGTTACTGCTAATATAAGACGTCTTTATCGGCAGGGGGGACAGGGAATACCAATTTTGCTTTAAAGATAT
Organism: Priapulus caudatus; assembly: GCF_000485595.1. Taxonomy (NCBI): domain Eukaryota; kingdom Metazoa; phylum Priapulida; class Priapulimorpha; order Priapulimorphida; family Priapulidae; genus Priapulus; species Priapulus caudatus. The sequence goes on from NW_014578615.1 coordinate 64,358, forward strand.
TGTCAATGAAATCTTGTAAAACGAACCAGACGAGTGTGACACCACAGACTGTTTGTTATCTGCGTTTTTTTGCATAAATTGCATAAACCTACCTAATTTGCATAAATGTTTTTTTTAATATCAAAACCCCTAGCCCTTAAATATCAAAATCCGTTGAACCTGAACTGACTATAATGCCAATTCCCATTTTTGCCAAAAAACTTGTCGTGGCTTGAAAGTACGTCGACTGGCGTGCTCCAAAATAGGACGTTTAATATGGGAGCATAGCAGTAACAACTATACCCAATTTCATATATACCCAACTACCCCGAGTTATCGTTGACCGTAGCGAAATGTTGACGGACGGACGGACGACGACCCATGGCAATAGCTCAGCTTGACGATGTCAAGGTGAGCTAATAAAATTAGCCAAAAATAATAAAAAATAAAATAGTTACAAAATTAGCCAATCAGAGAAGAGAGCTGGTTGTTTAGTTTTCAGGATACTGAAACCGGATCCGGTTGTTTAGACACTTCGGAAATGACCGCTGTAATAGAACTAGTGACAGTGTCTAGTACTGCAGATGGGGTCGTTATCGTATCAGGTACTACAGATATGTACCCGAGGTAGTTTTAGGTTGTTTAGTATTATGTTTATATTTGTATATGAGGTATGTTTAGGGTTAGTGTTAGGGTTAGGGTTAGGGCTAGGGTTAGGGTACACTTCTGTAGTACAAGTCTGGTACACTTTGTGTGGCCCAAGGATAGAGAACATGGGTCCCAATAAAACCAATGTGCCTAACCCTAACCCTAATCCTAACCCTAACCCTAACCATAACCCTAACCTAATATATTGATATAATATTATATTTATATTGATGTAAATGACATTGGTTTTATTGGGACCCATGTTCTCTATCCTTGAACCCTTTGGGGCCCACCTACATATATACCCGGCATGTACCTCGAGTACATATCTGTAGTACCTGATACGACAACGACCCCTTCAGCTCTACTCTAGTACTCCACTAGACTGTAGTGTGTACGTACTACAGTAGTGTGTACTACAGTCAGTAGTGTGACTACATGCAGTAGTGCAATGTTAGACCAATAAATAGGCAATACTGAATACATTATGCCCAAGAAACCTTTTATAATCAAATTATAATCATATTATAATCAAATTATACATATTTTAGAGATCTACAGATTATACAGATAGCTTAGAATAACGTCAAATTATACAAAATTCTAGGGCACAGTTCTTATTAGGTATATTACTAATTAGTAATTAGTCACGTTACGTAATCTGTCAACTTACCGAAGTCTATGAACTGTTTGATCGACAGCGGCGAAGGATTGTATTGGGAGAAGAAATCAAGAACTTTCAACGTTTTGCTAACGTCACCTAACAACCTCCGAGTCAATCTCATTGTGGTAATGAAACGTGGGTATAAGAAGAATAGAAAGTATAGTCATATCTCGATCACACAGGTTAACGTACACGACTTCTATCACACGACTGCAACGAATACAGTCAACACGTCTTATAACGAAAAGCTAGACGTGACGTCACATGCCACATGACCCACACACTCTCTATCGATCGCAACCAACCAGAGCATATATATCAACGTGATATAAATCAACGTGATATAAATCAACGTTAAAACGTAACGTTACGTAACGTAAACGTTAAAAACGTAAAAAAACGTGGGCGCAAATACACTTTTCTACCGGTCAATATGGCGGCTCCCGACTCCGAACCCCCTGCCCGCGCCGCTCTCTCTCGGGGGATAGCAACACCCTACACAGCCCAAGCTGTGTACCGCTACAACCGCTACAACNTATAGATATTTTCGCGAATTCAGACTTGACGGAAAATTTTGCGAGTGGTTAATTTCGCGGTCGGTGAATTATGAATTATTATTGGGTATGAATTATTCGCGTGTTGTTATTTTCGCGGTAGGGGACGCATTTGCGAAATTCGCGAAATATACAGCGTAGGGCCTATACAGTAATCAAATGTAGAGAATGAGATTGTGTTTAATTAGTCTTTTTTCGTGTAGTGTATCCTGGACGGTCCTATTTATATACTGACGTATCAATTAGTTGAGCAGATTTCTTGAGCGATGACGAAGAAAAACTAGGTATAAATAATTGAAGTGATTATTATTTAGCATTTCTGTTGTCGCGTTATGTCCATAAGATACATGCTCTTGTTGATGTCACAACTATATAGTATA
>NW_014578616.1:0-13516 GCF_000485595.1 Priapulus caudatus
CGTCTGTATACACGTACACACGCGAGTGATGCAGTATGCATCAGAAGTAGATAATAGGGAATCCCAAGAATCTACTTCTGGTATGTATGTACTATGTATTCAGTAGCGGCTTATGTAGCATGCGACGCGACGTGTACATGTCATGTTGACGGAGCGGGGTCGGCAACCCTCGTTACGTCGTCGCCGCAACCAGGTCGGCAGGTCCCAGCTGACACAGAAATCGTCGGCAACTGCAGGAAAACGGCGTTTTCGCGTAATTACGGGGGCAGGCCGTAAACCCGTAAACCCACCTGTAAATACGCACCTGTAAATACTCACCTGTAAATACGCACCTGTAAATACCTGCCTACCCCGCCCGCCACTAAACCCTGGTACCGCCTGCCGATACACGTATGCACGAACGTATGTATGTATGTACGTATGTACCGCTGCTTGCGTGCGTGCCTGCTTGCGTGCGTGCGTGCGTGCGTGCGTGCGCGTGCGTTACACTTAGAACCCCCGAGGCAACAAGTGACCATTGTACTACTAACACCCCCCTACACACCCTCCCACTCCCTACACCCCCTCCCCCCTCTGCCACTGATGGAAAATGCCCGGAGAAGAAAGCTTGATCTGTTTATGCGCGTGTAAGCAGGTTCGCTAACAAGAGAAAGAGAAATAAAGAGGCGAGAGAGCGCGCGAGAGAAAGAAAGCGAGAGAGAGAGTATGTGTGTCAGAGAGGGAGAGAGAGAGAGAGTGAGAGCGAGAGATATAAAGAGAGAGCGCGAGCGAGAGAGAGAGTGTATGTGAGAGAGAGTGCGCAAGACACAGAGAGAGAGAGAGACAGCAAGAGCGAGCAAGAGGACTAGGTCGGGTGGGTAACAAGAGAGGTGAGAGGGAGGAGGATAGGCTCGGAGGTGAGAGGGAGGAGGAGAGATGGAGGAGGAGGATAGCTGCTGGATTATAGGCTCGGTGTTCTAGAGTAGACACGATCAGCCGTGCGCGTCCAGCCGGTAAACTGCAGTGAAATTACTGCTGCCATGAATGATGCTAGCCGAGCACAGCAACTAGCAAACAGCTACCAGCAAGCAGGCAGGGGGCGGGGAGAGGGTTGAGGCCGGGGCTGGCTCCGAGGGGCACTGGCAAGGTGGTGCTTTGCCTGCGTACAGCTACTGTGAACGGCTGGCACGCGAAGTGCAACCTCCTGGCATTTCTCCCTCCTGGGGGTTTCTCCCTCTCCTAGCCTTACCATACTATAGCAGCTACATCCCCCAACACGCTCACACACAAGCCCAGCAGAAAGCAATAGATCCCCCAGCCCCAGACAGACTCCACTGTTTCACGTAGCAGATGATAGCCGAGGAGCGCTTACTTGTGCCTGGCCAAAACACAAAACCCCTCTTCACACACACATCACCACACCAAGCTTACAGCGACGCGCTAACACAACCTCACACCACTACCACACACCCACACCCAGCTTGACCAGAGGCGTAACACAACCCTCTCAGCACACACTGCTCCACATCCAAGCTTTAGCAAGAGCGTAAACACACCCCGGCTACGTGATCGACGCGGACACACATCGCACAACTAACTATACCAGCGCAAGCCAGCTTCAAGACATATAACAGAGCTGAGGGGGATTGGGAAAAACAGTAACAAGGAATTTCGCTTTGAATTGAATCACACAGTACCTCACCAAAACTGACAACCGACCAACGGCCCAAGAAACCACATTCCTCAGACTGCTACATCCACAGTGACGTACGCACCAAAAGAAAACCCAGCGTAGACACATCCCCCATCCTATCTCACACCCGCCATGCACCCTATCCCAAGCTAAAAATCCTTGACAAGAGCTACGCGGGAAATCACATCACCACCCACTGAACAGTCACACACACGCCCACAGCCTCAAGGCTTACAAGAGCAGTTAAACACACCCCTTCACACACACGTCCCACAACCTAACGCTTAAGAGACGATAACACAACCCGTCACACACAACACGCGCCAACAACCCAAGCACAGAGCGTAACACATCCCCCGCACACACACGCCCACAGCCCCAAGCCTTACAGAGCGTAACACAAACCCTCTCACACACCCCAGCGCCCAGCACCCCCAAGCTTTACAGAGAGTCAACACACCCCCCTCACACACACGCCCACACCCAAGCTTATCAGAGCGTAACACCCCAAGCCTCTCCTCACACACACACGGCCGCAACAACGCCAAAAGTATGCGGTTGAACAAAGGAGCACGAGTTCAACGTGGTTTTACACGAGGAACTCTCAATTTCAATGCCCACTCTCGGACACAAACACAGCAAGAGCGCCAAACGAGGGCGCCAATCAGGAATGTTCTATAGAGCCGTTAATCCGGACGCAATCCCGCAGCACAATACACCACGCACACCGCCAGCGCACAACCCCTACAGTCTTTGACTCAGACAGCGGAATAATAAATGCACACTGACCCGCCACATACTCACACACAGCGGTAACAAAAAGCTGAATTGCCGTTGAGATGCTCTGGCACCACTCTTGGCCACCCACCAACCCGACCATAACAACCATCACAAACGGTGTTGAAGTGTGACGAGATTGGCTGGGATGGAGCGACCACTAGCTCACTTTCATTGGCGAGAGCACAAAGACTGGCTGAATTATATTCCGATAGGACAACGACCATACGATACAATTAATAGGCGACATGAATAAAACATCGAATATCCTTCCTCATCCATAACAGCCACCACGACTTCGAAGACATCTGAACCCACACCCGGCAAGCTTGAAATATGCGGATGTGAGTCGTTTATAGCGAGCGGGAGGACAACGGCTCCTAAACTCAACACCTAAACCAAGACCCGTTCCCAGCACACAAGCAAGTAAAACACTCCTACAGAGCGTAACGTACAGAGAACAAAAATGCCCGACCCCCCTTCACATCACACGCCCACACCCAAGCTTACAGAGCGTAACACAACCATCTCACACACACGCCCACACCCAAGCTTACAGAGCGTAACACAACCCTCTCACACACACGCATGACAGAGATTTGGTTGCAGAGCCCCAGCATCGCTGCAGATATCTGTGTGTGTGGGCGAGGCCTGCCTTACAACATACAGCTCGCGTGCGTCATCTCTACAGCAAGATATTGATCACTATGGCAACGCTCCCACCCACAGTGAATGAAGCCATCCCACGGCGTAGGAACAGAGATTATTAGATACGCCACTAATAGAACATATCCCAACAATATTTAATTATTGTTACTAATGTACTGATGCGCATATACACCAATTACTGACGTAGTTTAACCATAACAGGACCATACCCCTGCCCCAACCCCACTCCTGTCCCCACCCCACTCCTGTCCCTACCCCACTGCCCCCACCCGACCCCAGCCTCCACCCATGTAATGTTGTTAACGATAACATACATTAGGCGATGAGTACAAGTAGGGAGACGGGTGGGGTGCAATTGTGGGTTAATAGTACGTAGACGCTGATAACTTGCTGGGAAGCAGGAAAGCTTGTTGTGAGAAGCTGGCAAGATGCCAGCACGCACACGTCTGCTACTGTAGTCTGTACACACGGTGCAGCTTCCGTTCGTATCCAAGGTTACCATCAACAAATTCCCATCCACCGTGGACGACAGCTCAAGGTTTCGCGAACCCCGACGCCTTGACGCATGTGCGCGACGCTAGCGACAAACAAGAGAACGGCTCTCACCTGTCTGCGTCGCCATGTATCATCGTCGACAGCTCCTGGAGCATGTCTGCATCGGTGGCGCCCTCTAGCTCCCGCACATCGCACTCCTGCGTCCTGCAGCAGAGCGGCCGTGATTAGAACGACGACGACCGCCATTAAACGCTCGTGGCGCCCTCTTGTGGTGCCCTCATTCTAACAATAACTCTGACCATTAACCTAAACCTCATCCAAACCTTAACTTGTTCACTACCATTGACCCTAACCCTTAACCCTAGCTCTTACTCCCCCCCTCTCCTGTGAACGGACAGCCCTACGTATTGTGAGAGGTAACCCTAATCTTCCCAATGCTCCTAAATTCTCTCTAATCGACTGGGAAACACGGAAGAAATCACGCAAATCGCTAGCAGGGAAACTAATATTCAAAGTGAACTTATATATATACTGATTATGATAATAATATAAACAACCTTATATAATATAAATAGTATTTAAGTAGTTAAAAAAGTAGAAGCAAGTTAGAATCATTCTACAAAAAGTAAAAAGTTCTTACTTTGAGCTGAAGAGTTTGTTCGTCCTGCCATCAGATGGCGCCTCATGTTCGACGTCGCTCAGGTCCTGGTCCATCATCAGGTCGTCCGACGCCAGACTCGACCCGTAGGTGGCGACACTGTCCACCGAGTCGCGTCGCTCCGTCAGCCGACGCGCCTGCTTCCGCGGACTCGCCTCCAGGGGGAGCCCGCGTTCCTGCGGCGGCGACGGTGGCGGCCCCTGGTCGAGGATTCGGTCGGATATCTCGTCGACGGTGGAGGATGACGTCAGACTGCTGCTGCCGACCTCGATGTCGCTCTCTCTCATGATGTGAGCGATGTCGTCCTCGTTCGTCACCACGTGCTCGGCGCCCCCTGCTGGCCGCAGCGACGCGGTCTGCACGACCTTGAACAGTTCGACGACCTCCGCCACACTCTCCACATCGTCTGCGAACGCAGCGCCGGCGCCCCCTGGTAACGCGTCCTCGTCGTCGATCTGCGAGCGCACCAGCCGGCCGTCGGCGGCCATGAAGACAAAGTCGGTTGCCGCGGCAACGGCCTCCGCTGCGGCGGCGCCCTCTAGGAATAGGAAGTCGGCGTCGGGACTCGCCTTGAACTCTCGCGTGGGGTCACCCGCCGCGTCCGTGAAGTCACACGTCTCCGGCAGGTGGCGCCGCTGCTCGGAGAGCGAGTCGGGCGTCGCCGGTGGCGACTCCGCGATCATGCCGAGCTCGGCTGCAGCGGCGGCGCCCCCTGGCGGGTCGGGCGACACCGTGCCGGACGAGGCAAGGGTGACGGCAGACTCGCTGCCGCCGCCGTCCGCCAGACTCTCCATCGAAGTCTCCATGCTGTCCACCAGGGGGCGCTGCTCTCTCCTCGAACGCTCGTCGCCCGCCAGCGACTCCCCCGACGCGTCCATCGTCCCGCAGCTCCACCTGTTGGTGGGAAACGGCGGCTGTCCGCCGTCGATGGAATCCGTCGACATCTGCATCTCGTCGTCGTGGCAACGGGACGCGGCGGCGGCGGCGGCGTCGGGCGTGCGTCTCTCCGGGATCTTCGTGAGTCTCTTCACGGCCTCTATGTAGCTGCACTCGCCTCGTCTCGCCTTCATGATGTGACTCAACACAAAACTCTTCTTCGTCTGCTTCCCCCCAGCGACCGCCGTCGCGGCGACGATGCTCCCATCCTCCTCATCCTCCTCCTCGGTCGCCGGGGGCGACGCTGAATCAACGTTCTCGTTGGGTTTGATGGCGATGTGCGTGCGCGGAAGCGGGATGCCGGACGCCGCGCAGCCCCTCGTCGCTCTCGTTGTCGTGGCGACGACCTCAGGGTCACCGTCGCCTGCCTCCGCGCACGAGTCCGAGACGTAGACGCGAGAGTCGATCGACGAACCCATGTCCGAGGTTGCCGAGACCTGCCTCCGGTACGCAGCCTCCTCCTCCGCATTCTTCTCCTCCCCCCGCGCCGTCGTCGTCGTCGTCGTCGTCGCGGCGACCGCATCCGCGTTGCCGGGGGCGACGACAGGCGGAGCGACGGCGGCGGGATCGGCGACGAACGAATCAAACATCGCGGAGTCGACCGACGACATCATCGCCGAGTCAACGGACGTCGTCATGACGTCGTCGGGCGTGCGCGGCACGCGGCGCCCCCTGATGGGCTTCGGCTTGTCCAGCTTGTCAACGTTGCGGTCGTTCTTGGTCGCCTTGGTGGCAGAGGTCGCGGTGGGGTCGCGGGAGCGCGAGCGGTTGCTGGTGAGCGACTCGCGAGACATAGAGAGCGATTCCTTCGAGGCAGATCGCGAGCCGGAGCGAGACTTCGTCAGCGGTCTCGCCGCCGCCGCCACCGGATGCTGAGTCTTGCGGTTGCCGGCGGCAACGTCGGCCGACGAACCGCGCGGCGAGTTGGAAGCGCTGCGGGATGTTCGCTGCTTGATCTGCTGGGAACAACGACAGGATGTTCATTACTGTTGCTCTTCTACGCATGATCGTTACTGTGTGCTGCGAACCGCAATCGTGAATGAACAACGAATGCCTGCAGGGCGAGGAACAACGACGTGTCATTCATTACTGCTGTTCTGCATGCGTTCACACGTCACTTGTTACTGTTCTAAGCACGTTCTCTTCTATGCATGTTCGTGTGCAAAGAACTTAAGGAAACAATACAGCAACGCTGCATGGCGAGAGACGACATTCATAACTGTTGTTCTACGCACGTTCGCACGTGAACACCACAGGAGTACTCGGGAAGCGAGACACAGCAGCAGCACGTTCATTGCTGCTGTTCTGCACATACGAACCGCACCCACCTCACCAATCATCGTTAATCGCGCCAATAATGACCCCAGAGCGCGCCGCCGCTGCCGCCGCCGCCACAATGCCGCGCCCTACATGCACGCTAATTCACCAATTTTTTTCCGAGCGCAATCGAGAGAAAACTGCTCTGACTAGCAGGATTGTATAAGATTGGTCGAGTCACGCTCACGAGACTGATATTGCGCGGGTTTAGAACGAGGCCAAGCAGCAAGAGTGCGACCCACTACTGGCGCTCTGTGAATTACACGACTGCAGAGTAAGGTCACGCGACACCGCCGCCGTCGCGTAAGGTTTGGGGGGGGGGTGCGTCTCCTAGTGAGAGCTTACACATGAGCGATGATCGCGTTAAAATACGCCGACACTGAATGAGCAAGAAAGTGGAATGCTGCGAAGAAAATATCGAGTTGTCGTCGTTAGCGATGGCTGCAGTGTCATTAGTATGGGTTATTATAGGTGTGTGGGGGGCTGATACTAGGGGTGGGAACGATACAGGCTAGCTTATGATACAATCCCGCATCACGATACAGCTTTCACGATACTATACGCAGGGCCGTAGTGGCCGCCACGGCAGCACGGCACTGCCTGTGGACTATTTTGAAAAAAAAATTCTGGAATGTGTATCTAATATGACAATGTGCCTATTCAAATTCATACTTCAAAACATACAGATGTACATAGTGAAATATAAATGCAGATTGAAAATAGGATATTTTTCATAATTATGTACTGAAAGCATATACAATTTTGTAAATAATGTTTTATTAGTTATCCATAACTCATAATATATATTTTCAGTCATTTAGTCAAAACATCAGCTTTAGTACAATTCCTTCTTTGAAAATTTACAAATTGACCTTTTAAAATGATCAGAATTGGTTGCTTTCAACATAGCCTGAAAATGCAGGAAATGCATTTCCAGTCTCTACATTTCAAAAATTTGACCCAGACCCCCCGCATTGGCTACATATTTCTGCAGTGGCACTTTTTGGGCCCGCCACTACGCGCTGCTATTACGTATCACAATACAGCTTTCATGATACGATACGTATCACGATCTAGCCTTCACGATACAATACGTATCACGATACAGCCTTCACGATACGATACGTATCACGATACAGCTTTCACGATACGATACGTATCACAATACAGCTTTCATGATACGATACGTATCACGATCTAGCCTTCACGATACAATACGTATCACGATACAGCCTTCACGATACGATAGGTATCACGATACAGCTTTCACGATACGATACGTATCGCGATACTTTCAAGAGAAACTACTTAGTAAACTATCTAGACTTAAGCTAGACTCTACCAATGATGTGAATGCTGACAAATCAGTATCGTGAGTCGCTTAGTAAACAAATTCTGTCACGTTTCTTGTTTTCACGAAACTACACTATAAAAAATTATATATATTTTAATTAGTAGAATGTCAATACGTGTATCGTGAATGGTTAAACGTGTCGATACGTGTATCGTCAAGGTTTGCATCGACAATAAATCGATATATCGATGAATCGTCATCCCACCCAGTCATTAGCAGCTCAGCTGTATGGGGGCAAACTTCTTACAGGTCCTAGTTTCTGATAAACCCCAATGCTAGACATATAGTAGTAGTTATAAGAAGATCTCATGCTATCATGCTCGCGATAGAATGACGTCATAAGATGCTGCAGCAGCAATACACAGAGAAGCCTGCTGTCTCTATATTACACGCGAATAGTTGACAAAGACAGACAAGCTCTTACGGCATATAAGACACAACCTCGCAGACTCTCTCTTTTACTCTCCCCGTCTCTCTTATCTATCCCTTTCACATAGAAACTCGCTGTCAATAATACTCTCTCTCTCTATCTTTCTCTGTCTGTCTGTCTGTCTGTCTGTCTGTCCCCTCTCTCTCTCTCTCTCTCACTCTCGCTCCCTATCTGTCATTCCCTCTCTCTCTCTCTCACACACGGTCTACAACACACCCTCACCTGTAGATTGTCTTACCCAGGGGTAGAAATTAACTTTTGAATACGGGAGTCAAACGAACTCCCTACCCTCAAAAAGAGGGAGTCCGCGGCAAAATGAGGGAGTCCGCAGTCTGAGATTCAAAATTAAAGATATTAACAATAACGCATGTGCTTATTTTTAAGATTCATGCAGTTGCACGTCTGCCAAATTTTCTTTGGACATTAACTGAAAAAATACGGTTATTCCGCGAGGCCGTGCTCTGGAACGAACTAGTTAGTATGGCAGAATTTTCAGGGAGTCACACAGACTCCTGCATATGTCAAATCAGGGAGTCCGACAGTAAATCAGGGAGTCCGACAGTAAATCAGGGAGTCCGACAGTAAATCAGGGAGTCCGACAGTAAATCAGGGAGTCCGACAGTAAATCGGGGAGTCCGACAGTAAATCAGGGAGTATTTGACTCCGGACTCCCCTTAATTTCGCACCCTGCTTACCTGTAGATTGGTGTTGGTCTTCTTCACCTCACGCGCCGCCGGCTTCGTCTCTCGTGCGCGATCCGCCATCGTAGCCTTCTCACGCGACCCCTCCTCTCCCTCCATCTTCGTCGTAGTCGTCGCTGCCGCCGCCGCCGCCGTCGCTGCGCGTTCCTTCGCTACGTAGCTGCGCGTCGCTGCGAGCGTGCTCCCGCGATCACGACTCACGCTAACCTCGATCGGTCGGTACGGACGAAGCAGCGACGTGCCCGGTATCCGCTGCTGCCGCCGCCGCGACGCCTCCGCCTCCACCCTCACGTTAGAGTCCACCTCCGACTTCCCGCCAGGGAGCGCCGCCGGGGGCTGATCGTAGCGGGGACCGTCCGATATCGGTCGGTTCGGCGCCGGCGCGGGTTTTACGGCGTCGACCTTCGCCGGCTTCTGTGCTTCCGAGCGAGGCGCGCGCGGCGGGAGGCTCCCGTTTGCCGTCGCTGGTGGCGCCCTCTCCTGGTGCGCGATCTTCCCGTTCGAGTCGGCCATCTTCTCCGTGTTTGCGTTCTTGTCGCCGCCCTGCGTTGCCGCGGCGACGGCGGCGGGTTTTCGGAGGAAGGATGGCGGCGCTGTGCTGCGTCCGAATCCGAAGCGACGGAACCCGGACAGCGCCCCCTTTGATCGTGCCGCTCCCTCCTTCAGTGACTGTATGCGTGACTCGTACTTGTCCGCGAGTCGCGCCGCATCCGACGACGCGTTGCCGACGGCGACTGGGCCCTGCTTCCGGCTGCCGAGTGCGGAGCCGCGCTTCGTTGCCATGACGACGATGTCGATGCCCGTGGAATGCTGCCGATTGGTGGGAATGTGGTTCGAAGTTTTCGTGGAGCTGCTAGATTGGCATGCGCCCATAAAGCCAACGCTGGGGCAGCATGCCGTGTCTCACTGCAACACACAAGTGCGGCGAGCGTGTGAGCGTGCCGTTTCCCATGCAACACAAGCGTGACGAGCGTGTCATTTCCTGTGCAACACGAGCGATAGACAATCTATGTAGACAACCTATGTAGACAACTTATATAGACAATCTATATAAACAATCTATATAAATAATCTATATACGCAATTTATATAGACAATCTATATAGACAATCTATATAGACAATCTATGTAGACAACTTATATAGACAATCTATAGAAACAATCTATATAGACAATATATATAGACAATCTATATAGCCAACCTATGTAGACAATCTATATAAACAATTTATATAGACCAGTGGTTCTTAACCTTTTTAGAGGCGCCGAACCCTAACGAAACCCACTGCTCACTCGCCGAACCCCTCAAATTTGACAAAAACAAATCAATTTTAATCAATTTTAATTAATCCAAAAATAAAACATATTGCATCAACATTCAAGACTATATTTGGAAAGCGTGCAAAGAATAAGCAAAAAATAAACATTTTAATAGAAAATTGCACACAAAATGAAGTGCACAGATAATGCACAATTAGAAGAATTGTATGTTAATGCGGTTTTTGGTCTTGTTTTTGGGCGACGATCTGAGAAATGCGTGGCTTTGTTTTGGCAAGGGCTACCCTCATATTATTTTCGCATGCAAGCCTGCTCCTTTTCTTTGTTTTGATGTCCACCAGTTTCGAAAACGCATGCTCGCAGAGATACGTTGTAACTGAAATAGCCAGCAAATTATAGCAAAATTTTAATGCGTTTCGGAAGACCTCCGCCGAACCCCTGAGACTGGCTCACCGAACCCCTGGGGTTCGGTCGAACCCAGGTTAAGAACCACTGATATAGACAATCTATATAAACGACCGACCCATCCTTGTGCCCGCGGGCCGCGCATCCGTAGACCTGCACCGCTAATCAGCGGCTACCTGTGAGAGATAGTCGTACCTGTAATCAATGCTGGGGGGGACGCGCCGACACAGAAATCACGCATGACGTAATCGTCCGTTTCCGCTCGCTTCGTGTGTGTGCGTGTGTGTGCGTGCGTGCACGCGTGTGCGTGCGCGTGCGCGCTTCTCTACTTTCCGAAGACTGCTGCGATTTACGACCGGGTGTCATCCTGCTGTGACGTCATTGCCCCAACCGCGACCCCGCCTCCGCACTAACACAGAACACGCACGCACGCATGCACACCACCGGAAGCGTGTATGTGTGTATATCTATGTCTATATTATATGTCTAATGTTTATGTGTGTGTATATCTATGTTTATATATATATGTATAATGTTTATATATGTATATCAATGTCTATATAATATATCGAATGTTTATGGGGAGGAAGGGAAGAAAGAGAGAGCGAGGGGTAGAGAGAGAGATGTTTATGTGTGTATATCCATGTCTATGTTTGTGTGTATGTAGAGAATGAGCGAGATAGAGGGGAGGGAGAGAGAAAGAGTGTGAGTGAGAGAGAGAGAGAGAGAGAGAGAGAGAGAGAGAGAGAGAGAGTGAAAGAAAGAGGGCGAGAAGGGAGAGAGAACGAAAAGGGAAGATATAGAAGTGAGCGGGTCGCTTTCGATGCAACACAAGTGCGATGCATTTAAGTGCATCGTTGCCAATGCAACACAGGGGCAATTGTTAAATGATTTTGTTTCAGACAACAGGCGCCAGGTTCGTGAGCTCAGAATCGGGGCAGAGCCCACGGAAACTTCTAATATCAGAGGCGACGGTCAATGTGACTCGTGTTGCGTTATGTAATGTAGTTGTGTTGTGTGCGTACTTGGCACGATACATGGGAGATGGTGATACGGCGGGTGTTATGTCATGCTGTTGTGTTCTGATGCTTGTCACGATACATTAGGGGGGTGACAAATGGTGTTGGCTACGTTAAGGTGAAGGAGTGGAAGGTCTGGTGAATTTCATTGATCAATTAGAATACACAACACAATTACCTAATATGAAGAAACATTACCACGGGTGTGGTCTGTGATTTTTGCAGATGAGTCTAGCTAATGAGTGAGTGGCGTGGTTGCCCTCACTAGTTACCATTAATCAGCTTAATCAGATGTCGTCGACAGACTGGTAATTACCATGATGTAGCGAGTCAGCAGCTCAATAGACATGACACATTTGACACCTTAACTAAGTTTCATAAAGAATATTCTTTAGTCAAAAGGACTATCACCAAGAACAGGCACCAACGGTAATCCAATTAACAGCTAAACGTCGTTACAGATTACTGGAGCTTCGCTCTTAATATAGTCTTATACTCTTTTGAAACTTGAGCCTCCAAGGGCCTGTGATCTGACAAGCAATGATCAACAATAACATCTACGTAGAAATAATATTAACACGCGTTAATTTACAAGTTTAAATAACTTCTGTTTGATGACAATAGCGGTGACAGCTTTAAGTTATTGCAGTCGATGACGTAATAGTAACCAAGGTGAGAGGAGGATGATCATGAGGAAACTGCAGGAAGGTCGCGAACGCCTTCTTCCCAATGCACGACCATACATATTACATCATACATGTACCTAATTGTAAACACTAAATCATACTAAATGTCAAGAAAATACCAAAATAAAAGATGATCCACTACAATATAGACTAATCGAGGTGAATACGGCATATTGCTACAGTATTGTATAACTTACAGCAGAATTAGGTCCTTGTTGATGTGGAAACATCATGAACTGAACGTAATCTCACATATATCGCACAATTTTCTGGGGAAGACGAAAAATCGATTACACTGGGAAAATGACGTCATTTGTCGTGAACGCACTGCCATCTCGCGGCAGCAAATGTTGGGAAATGTCTATGGGAAATGTAATCACTGCGGTAATAGATATACGATACTATATGGCCAAATTAAAATACCATGTTTTGGGTTAACGTAGCTGAGAGAGGGTAGGGTAGGTAGGTGGAAAACTGTTGTTGTTTTTTTCAATATTTTTTGTACCTGGCGTCGCGTAGTGTAGCACTAGGGAACCAGCGAAACGTGCGCGGTAGGTATATATGCAGGCCGGTAGCCAGCTTTATATTGGGGGGGGGGGGGTCGTTTTTCAATGTTGGCAACTTGCTCGGCAGGGGCTCGTGTAAGGATTTGTACCAGGGGGGGGGGTCTAACGTAACTCAAGTTGCCGAGCACGCGGAAGGTGGGGTCTGGGGGCCCTCCCCAGACATTGTTTTTTAAAATTAGACACCCGGGCAGAGATGGCGTTGTTTGGCGGCGAGCAAGCGGGGGTCCGGACTCCCTTGGCCGGCTCCCCCCCCCTGTACACGCCCTGCTCGGGGAAGCGACAGGCGAGGAGGCCAAGCGACCTGACGGGGGGAGGGTGTGGAGGGGGGTGTTCCGTGTCACCTTCCCGCACGATGGAAGATTTTGGCAATTATTACATAAAAATGGAGCGACCTGAGGTGAAATTCTTGGGCAAATTTTCAACAACAAAATTTTTTTATTGGGGGGCTGGGGGGGTTGGTTTTGTTCGACCCCCCGAACCCCCCTGGGCTACGGGGCGGATATATGTGACTGTTAACAAGTCCACATGGTTATCAGCTATACACTGTCTACGC
>NW_014578616.1:13880-17943 GCF_000485595.1 Priapulus caudatus
GCACGGGGGTGCGTCACCCCCCCCCCTTCCACGCAAAGTCGCCCTTTGTTCCAAAAGCTTGCTATTAAAAAAATGGCTATCGTTTTGCCTGCTCGCCCCTGTACCCCTCTGACAAAGTATTTCACTCAGTCGGACCCACACTCAACTCCCTCGTTTTTCTTAGAACTATATATATTGCGTTCAAGCCCAGCGAGTTCGGAGCTGCTAACACACATACGTCACTGCCTCCAATCCAAAACGGGAAATCCTAGGTCCAAAGACACTAACCGCTGCCTTTGCTTAAAAATGGATTGTTGAAGTCAAATACCACCTTATGTAGGTCACTTATGGCGCCGAATGGCAGCATGCGCCGCCACCTGTCGGAGCTCCGCCTGTATAGATGCCATCTGGATGAGTTACATAATATTCGGCCAAATGCACGCATTTCAATCAGTACGCCACAGAGAGCTCGATTATTAACTTACATGTGACCAAAAAACCGTCAATAATATGGTATACTATTTGTTGCAAGATTAATGAATTTGTTTAAACTAAGATCTCAAATTTTTTTTTGGGGGCTTTGCCCCAGACAACACAGTGCTCCTTTTTTGAGCAAAGTGCCTGCACCTCCTTCCTCACAATCTTGGATCCGCCCTATCTCGCTTTCTCTATCTCCCTCGTGCCCCTTTTCTCTGAGCGGTGTCTCTTTCTCATTCGCTCTCTCTCTCTCTCTCTTCTCTCCTCTCTTCGGTCTCTCTCTCCTTCTCATCTCTCTTCTCTCCGGTCTGTCTCTACGCTCTCTCTCTCTCTCTCTTCCTCCTCGTTCTCTCTTCATCTTTCTTCTCTCTCTCGCCTCTCTCTCTCTCTATCTCTCTCTCTCAGCTCTCGCTCTTTTCTCTCTCAATCTCTCGGCTCTCTCTCTACTCTCTCTTCTCGTGCTCTTTCTCTCCTCTCTCTCTCACTACTCTGCTCTCTCGCTCTCTCTCGTCTCTCTCTCTCCCGATCTCTCTCTCGGTTTCGCTGCTTTCTCTCGTCAATTCTCTATCGCGTCTTTCTCTCTCCTCTCTCTCTCCTCTCTCTCTCTCTCTCTCTCTCTCTCTCTCTCTCATCTCTTCCTCTCTCTTTTCTCTCTCTCGCTCTCTCTCTTCTTTCTCCCTTATCTCTCTCTCGCTTCTCGCTTTCTGCTCTCTCATCTCTCTCCTCTCTCTCTCTCCTCCTCCTCTTGCGTCCTCTCTCTCTCTCTCGGTCTCTCTCTTCTCTCTCTCTTTCTCTTTCTCCTCTCACTCTCTCGGTGCTCTTCTCTCTTCTCTCTCTCTCTCTCTCTCTCTCTCTCTCTCTCCTCTTGCTCACTCTCTCTCTTCATTTCTCTCTCTCTCTCTCTCTCTCTCTCTCTCGTCCTCCTCTCTTGTTCTCACGTCACTTCTCTCGCTCTCACTCACTCTCTCTCGCGCGCACGCTACTCTCCCTCTTTTCTTCTCTCTCTCTCTCTCATCTCTCTCTCTCTCTTCTCTCTCGCTCTCTCTCTCCTCTCTCATCTATCTCTCTCCCCTATCTCCTTGCTCGGCTTATGGCGACTCTTCATCTATCGTAAATCTCTCTTTACTTATCATCCTACTAAGCCGATTTAAGGCACGCGTCGTACGCTCTCTCACTCTCTTCGCAGTTATGTAACGTACGTAGGATCTGAGAAACCGTTTAACAACAGTTCTATTTCTCATACGCCTTGTCGGGAAAAAAACCAATACACTGATAAAGAAAATACGTATTAATAAACTTATAAAGGAAACAACGCGGTATAATGACCCGCTTGCGTTCGTGCTGCTATAGATGTGCTTCTAAAAGCCAACCTTAGCACTAAACTATAATTAAACAGCAATAGAAATAAGCAGTAATTTCAACATAAATTATATATTTTTGTTCTTGTAGTGCTATAACTGGGGGCCAATACACTGTTATTGCGGTTTGCGTTTCAGTTACCTCTGTATAAAAATGCCAGTTTCAACGCCTCAGCTCATTATAGGGTACGCACGCTGGCCGAAGTCGGGTGTACCATATTAGTTATTAATATTATGATTGATAATTAATAAATTATAATTTTGAATTATATTTGAATAAATTCAATAAATTATGAAATTATAGTTCAATATTGCCACGAAATATAAAAATTCTGACGACAATAAACGTTCTTGTGAATACCACATAAATGGCCATTTTGTGCTGCAACAATCGACATCAAATACTTATATATATACTAATGGTCATAGTCATTATATTCAGTTTGTGGGTTTAATGTCATTTAATTTGGGTTAGGGTTAGGGTTATCAATCATTAATCATTAATCATTAATGATATCAAAGTTGGGAACACTCCTAATGGAGCGTTAGCCAGTATACACAAACGAAAAGTACATTGCTAGAAATAAAGCTGTCGAGGTTGGTATACTATGTGTAATTATGAATAATTGTTGTGAGAGAAAACAAGAAGTTGCCGAAAGTACGGGACGATATCTCAGTCTATAACAACCATGAGCGGGCGTATACAACGTTTAAAAGTTATAAAATTATGTAAATATAGATAGATAGAAACTTTAAATACATCTTTATTTCCTCATACGCTTAGTTTTAAATGATATACACGTAGTATTAAAACAGTGGGTTAATTTATTTATTGTATTGTTTCACATTCAGAAACAGGAAAAATGTGCAAAATCAGGCCCAAATTATATCATTTTCCTTTCATAGCAACGTTGTCACAATTGTTATGTCTTGTCGGAAGAACAATAACAGATAAAGAGAATACGTTTAATACAACTTTATAACAGCCATCGAGGCAGGAGTTGTTATAACACTCACTGCGTGCGCGTACCTACGCGCTGCTAACAAGTCTACACAAAGCGACTGCAACGCACATCTGCTGCGTTGCTGCTTGACCTACATTATAGAAGCCAAACTTTAGCACTAGCTATAACTTAACAGCAATAGAAAATAAAGATAGCAGGTATAGGAGTCACCTTTGCTGGCGTGGAGGTCAGAAGTTTCAGCCCTTGACCACGTGCACAATTCGTGTGCAAAACCACGCTGGGCTGAAGGCTATATAAGATGGGGTCCGGAGCGCTTTTATGACAGTTGTACGGGTAACGGTAATTAACACGGGTTAGATCGTATGTTTACAGGTGTCATACAAAACGGCGAAGGCTTCTTAACTTCTTGAGGCTACTGACCGTCTACTTAAAGACTGATTTTATATACGGACGTATATATGACACTTTTAGAAAATATGTTCACACATTTAACAACATTTAAGCTTTATCATATTTAAATATATTACAAGTCACAGGACACCTCTACTAGATAAACACGACATAATTATAAATTTCATGAAGAAAACGAAGTTATAGCATGCTAAACATTAGGTAGACAGCAAAATTAATATGTCTACCTAACGAATCTGTCTACATAACGGCTGGTTTTTTACACCCGATGACTACATATTGTAGGATTAAGATATATATATATACATCAGAAGTAGATAATAGGGAAGGAGTGTGACTACAATAAACAAGGGAAATTCGTCATTTACTAGCCTTAGAATACCTACGATTTACTACGCGTAACTCAACCAACTTGAGCTCAAATCGTACACAGTACATAAGCCTAGCATCGTGCGAAATCGTTTCCTCGTATACATCCGCAATCCGCAATCCGAAAGACCTATTATCTACTTCTGATACATATAGATATACACACATATAGATATACAAACATATAGATGATACACACACACATGTATATATGGACCCGGGTCCTAAATCAAGTAGAAACTAATGATTTCTAACCTACCCAGCGACACGCACACACGCACACACGCTACACGCCGACACACACACACGCTACAAGCACACACGCTACACGCACACACGCACACACGCACACACGCACACACGCTACACGCACACACGCTACACGCACACACGCTACACGCACACACGCTACACGCACACACGCACACACGCTACACGCACACACGCTACACGTTACACGCACACACGCTACACGCACACACGCTACACGCTACAAGCACACAC
>NW_014578616.1:19892-21529 GCF_000485595.1 Priapulus caudatus
CTGTGATTTTCTTGTTGGCGGCACGTGTAGGCTCTTAGACAGCAGCCGGCTTGGCGGGAGACGGGGACGGGCATCTGCCTACACGCAGACAAGACCCACCACCACCACCACCACCACCACCACCACCACCGGTGGCGGCAGCAACAGCAACAGCGCAGCAGCAGAAACAGCAGCAGTAGCAGCAGCAGCAGCAGTAACAGTAGCAGCAGCAGCAGCAGCAGAAACAGTAGCAGTAGTAGCAGCAGCAGCAGCAGTAACAGTAGCAGTAGTAGCAGCAGCAGCAGTAACAGTAGCAGTAGCAGCAATAGCAGCAGCAGCAGCAACAACAGCAGTAATAGCAGCAGCAGTAACAGCAGCAACAGCAGTAGCAGTAACAGTAGCAGTAGCAGTAACAGTAGCAGTAGCAGAAATAGCAGCAGCAGCAGCAGCAACAACAACAGCAGCAGCAACAGCAGCAGCAGCAACAGCAGCAGCAGTAACAGCAGTAACAGCAGCAACAGCAGCAGCACCACAACCACCACCAGCAGCAGCAGCAGCAACAACAGCACCACTGGCAGCATCTGCAGCGGCGGTGAGAGCGGAGGAGGAGAAGAAGGAGAAGAAGGAAGCAGCGGTCATCTGTAGTCGTCCCTGCACTGTGTCTCTCATTGACTCTTACGGCAATCAGTCGATGACTAGTATAATGAAGGTACCCTTCAATGTATAACGATTCTGGGGTTCTGTCGTGATGTCTGCACACCTATACACACGTCTGAGGGGGAATATATACATTTCATCACGAGTGTATAATATAGAGATATTATACGCTCCTGATAACATCATACAACTGTGTGTGCGCAAAGCTTGACGCAGCCTCGGCACGTCCAGTAGTTAGCATTGCGGATGTCCAGGTTGGCAGCTTCAGCCTACACACGCGTGGTGACCTTGGGGAGATTCACTGAGCTTCCCCCTAACGGCGTGTCCACGTGCACATGAAGCTTGCCGCCACCTTGACATTTATAGGAGTCACCTTTGCTGGCGTGGAGGTCAGAAGTTTCAGCCCTTGACCACGTGCACAATTCGTGTGCAAAACCACGCTGGGCTGAAGGCTATATAAGCTGGGGCCCGGAGCGCTTTTATGACAGTTGTACGGGTAACGGTAATTAACACGGGTTAGATCGTATGTTTACAGGTGTCATACAAAACGGCGAAGGCAGCAGCAGCACTGAAGAGGATTGGAGCTGATATTATGGAGCGTTGAGTGGACCCGCACTGATGGCCTGTAGTTTGGTAAGATATGCAGCCTCACCTCCTGCAGAAGTGAGAGAGAGAGACTATTGGACTCCCGATCTAGTGTAAGTGGCGCTTTTTCTTGCTAGCGTTATTCTAGTAACTACTACTAATAAAACACTAACATTCTAACACACTAACTACTAAAACAACATTTATCATTTCACATCAAACACACACACACTACACACACACTACGCACACACACTACACACACACTACGCACACACACACACTTACACACACACACTTACACACACACACTTACACATGCACACACACTTACACACACACACTTACACACACACACTTACACACACACACTTACACACACACACTTACACACACACACTTACACACACACACAT
>NW_014578616.1:22651-28685 GCF_000485595.1 Priapulus caudatus
TATTCATATACTCATTAAATAAGTTCATTCGGTTTATATTATTCATATACTGTAATGGAAGACCCGGCGTTGCCTCGGCTGTTTTCGCGACCGAAATATGACGTGTTTATGTTTCAGAAAAAAAATAGAATATAGGAGAAATGCTACTTCAATAATGCAGTATAGTGTAGCAATCCGGGTAGATACAATAATGTAACCCAAACCCAAGAGGATAGGGGGATAAATCCCAACCTATCCTCTTGGGTTTGGGTTACATTATTGTATCTACAATCCGGGTAGCAATGAGCTTCAAGTGAGATGACTAATAATTAGCATCGCATTTAAGACTACAGCAGTGAAAACTACATATATAACAGAAGTACATAATAGGATATCTACTTCTGATATAGATTATATTTGCAACTGCATGCACGACAAAATTCAATGAAAGCGAAAATGATAATCTGAATAAGCCTTACATCAGATTCAACACGACAGAAACTCTCCTTCATGCGCACGCACACACGCACGCCCACGCACATGCGCACGTAAATTCTGAACCAAAGCGAATGTGCGTGTGCGTGAATGATAGAGAGAGAGAAGGTAAGCGAGAGGAGAGAGAGAAGGTAAGCGAGTGAGAGAGTGAGAACGAGAGATAGAGATAGTAGAGGTGGGAGGGAGGCAAATATCCGGTGCATGAGCGATATCTCAGGAACGTTGCATTGTGGGAGTCTTTGCCACGTCGATTTCCAGTCGTTGTACGCATGCGTCAAGGGTGCACTTCCGTTAACTACTATGTGAACTTCGAACGCCGAAAACACCCTTGTTTTTGTCTGTAACTAACCAATTTTGTGTAAGAAAAAATAGTTGTTAGTGAGCGAAATTCGTCACTGTTGTGATCGCAAAGTTTCGTCGTCTTAAGAGCGGCGTAAGCGAAGATATCAACGTTACATTGCCCGTACTTGATTTTTCACGTTCAAGATGGCTGATCCTAGGCAATTTCAGCAGAATTATACTAGAAATCATGGATCGCAACCACAGGGCTCATTTGCACCACCTTTACCAGGTAACAATGATACTTAATCATATATCTCCGTGCGTGGGTTTTAAGTGTTTGCCTGTGTATTAGATGAGGTTATCACTATCAAAATCAAATAAAAATGACAAAATCAAATTGTCTGTTTGATCAGCTGTTGTCTGTTGATGTCTCCCCAGGCACTTGAAGCGTTTCAATAAAATATAATGCTAACTAAATACGAAATCTATTTACTACCAAATTCTTAATGTTTCTATACTCTCTTTCACCTATTATTGCCGACAGTTAAGGTCCCCCACAATGGATCACCACGTTGCCGTCGTGTGGGGGCTTGCGTACTCCTGTGATTCTAAGGTCGAGGTCAGCAATGGTCTAACAATGCTGAACCGGCCAAAGAAGAGGAGTCAGACTAAGAGTGATCCAAACCCTGCACCTACTTATTATTACTTTATGATTTTGTATCATTCTGTATTGTTCCAGATAAAGCAGACGAGCTCCAGCTAGCTTCGTCGAAGGATCGTACTACACACACTCTAAGACCGGTATCAGAGGTTGCAGGTACCGGAGAGGATGGTGGAGCTGATATTATGGAGTGGACCCGAACTGATAGGGGCTAGAGACAGTCCGCAGCAAAGGTATCAAAGGTTGCAGGTATATGTCGTTGAATTGTACTGTTTTGTACGGGTAACGGTAATTGACACGGGTAAGATCGTATGTCTACAGGTGTCATACACAACAGCGACGGCAGCAGCAGCGCCAGCATCAGATGACAGACTCACACCGGAGATGATTGTGGAGCTAATATTGTGGAGCGTTGAGTGGAGACCCGCACTGATGGCCTGTAGTTTGGTAAGATATGCAGCCTCACCTCGTGCAGAAGAGAGAGAAAGAGAGGACTACTGTACTACTGGACTCCCGATCTAGTGTAAGTGGTGCTTCTTCTTGCTAGCGTTATATAATAAACTACTACTACTAGAACACTAACATTCTAACATACTAACTACTAACTACTTTTACATTCTACGTATTGCTCCATGTGATTTGGCTTCGTTGTTTGCTGCTCTTCTGTTCAATGTTTCCAGAGTGATCGAGTCATCCCAGTCATCCTGGCCTTGCCCGGGCAAGGGGTGGTGGTGGGTCAAGTCAACGAGGTGGTGGGTGAGCGGGGTGAGTATTATACATACTTGTATTATACATATTCTTACGCATATACATTACGTATATATTATACATACGTTTTCTGGGACAGGTACTACCACACATTGTAATGTTTTTGTTCAATTTTTTTCCCTCGACATGAGCGACACATGGCACTACCACTCGGGGAGATAGCAGAGGCAAGACAGATGGGCGGATAGACAAGCAGACGAGATTCCAGCATCCATCCACTATCGTCTGTCCTCGGGAGAGAACGGGTGAGTCGTAAACAACATTGTACTGCCATACATGTAATGTGCTTCGTTTATTTTTTTCCATGTTGTGCATTGAGCCACACACGGCACTACCACTCGGGGAGAGAGCAGAGACAAGACGGATGGGCGGATAGACAAGCAGACGATTTGTACACTTCAATATTGATTCATTGATTTATTGTGAACTTTATTGAATTCTGTAAACTTCAATATTAATTCATTGATTTATTGTGAACTTTATTGAATTCTTGTACACTTAATTGTGAATCTTGCAAAGTTGTGAATATAGGGCTATTTATTTAGCCACGTAATGATTTACTCCCATTTGTTGCTGTTTCTATCACTGTCACACTTGGTCATAACTTTGCGTAACATAGCGGAACATGCTTGACGCTACGACGTACAGACACGACGTACATTACACTACGACGCGCACACCTTCCACACGTGAAGCTGACGACGACATCGACGATGCTGACATAGACATGCGCGCGGCTCTGTAGCGGCACATATTCATATACATATACACACATAGATATACACACAATAGATATACACACATATACACATACACACAATAGATATACACATACACACAATAGATATACACATACACACATAGATATACACATACACACATAGATATACACATACACACATAGATATACACATACACATGCGCGCGGCTCTGTAGCGGCACATATACACACACAAAACTTTAAGCTGTTAGGGGGTATAGACAGATATTTCTTAAAACTATTCAAAGATGGATATACACATTCTACGTCTACTGATTCTACGTACGGACGTATATATAACACTTTTAGAAAATGTGTTCACACATTTAACAACATTTAAGCTTTATCATATTTAAATATATTACAAGTCAATAGAGTGAGGACACCTCTACTAGAACCTATAATTATAAATTTCATGAAGAAAACGAAGTTATAGCATGCTAAACATTAGGTAGACAGCAAATATGTCTACCTAATTAGACATACGAATGTCGACATAACGAATCTGTCTACATAACGGCTGTTTTATTTTACACCCGATGACTACATATTGTAGGTTTAAGATATATATATACATCAGAAGTAGACAATAGGGAAGGAGTGTGACTTCAATTTACTAGCCTTAGAATACCTACGATTTACTACGCGTACTCAACCAACTTGAGCTCACGCACAGCACACGCACAAAGCACACACCCACACGCTACACGCACACACGCACACACGCTACACGCACACACGCACACACGCTACACGCACACACGCACACACGCACACACGCTACACGCACACACGCTACACGCACACACGCACACACGCTACACGCACACACGCGACACGCACAGACGTTACACGCTATACACGCAACATGCGCTCTGGCATGCAGGCACCGGATTCACTCCTAAACGTTTAATCAAGCGTTCAATTTGATGTGTAATTACTATTCCTCGATTTTCTTTATATCAGCAATAATTATTGTCGTGCAATTCGGGAACTTATGCCATACAGGCTTTCCAAATAACTTTGATGGTTGCAAACAGGTGGTCAAATTTGCCTGCAAATACTGTACACGGGCCTAGAGTGCTATAGAATAATAATGCACGCACGCATGCACACACACACATACACAGATACGCAGGTATACATACACACCACGCACGCACGCACGCACACACACACATACCACAATACGCACGCACACACACCAGCACGCACACTTACACACGCCCGCACTCATATATACTCACGCACACATTGAACGCGATTGCACAAATGCACACGCCGCACGCCACACAACACATACATACGCACGCACACATACACACGCACGCACACATACACACGAACGCAACCATAACAGCACCGTACACATACACACGCGCGCACACATACACACCACACACACATACGCACGCACACACCTACATATACACACACGCACACTCACGCACGCACGCACGCATGCACGCGCGCACAAACACACACACACACACACACACACACACACACACACACACACACACACACACACAACACATAAATATATATTTAATTATCATTTATCAGCAATATATATATATAATCTGAGGAGAAAAGGCGTTAAAAGCGAAATATCGCTCGTGATTTCTCCCGTTCGCGACCTGTCGCCCAAAGGAAATGACATAGGGCCGACATAGGGCCGACATAGGGCAATTAATTTAATTTAGGGTGCGGCATGCCTAGAGAGTAAGTAGAGAATGAGTGTAATGAAAAAAAAAGGTATATGAAACCGGATCCGTAGCTAAACAGTACGGGAAACACGGGATGTAAATTGCTAAGGATTGTTAATGATGTTATGATGGCAAGCTAGTCGTATGGCAAGACGTATATAGTAAAGTAGGCTATAAGGAAGGTGCCCTTTAATGTATAACGATTCTGGGTTCTGTCGTGATGTCTGCACACTATACACACGTCATGAGGGGGATTATACATTTCATCAGGAGTGTATAATATAGAGATATTATACGCTCCTGATAACATCATACAACGTGGGGTGCGCAAAGCTTGACGCAGCCTGGCCCGTTCAGTAGTTAGCAATTGCGGATGTCAGGTTGGCAGCTTCAGCCTACACACGCGCGTGACCTTGGGAGATTCACTGAGCTTTCCCCAACGGCGTGTCCACGTGCACATGAAGCTTGCCGCCACTTGACATTCATAGAGTCACCTTTGCTGGCGTGGATGTCAGAAGTTTAGCCTTGACCACGTGCACACGCCGACCATGTTTGACCACGCCGTGTCCACGTGTAACAATTCGTGTGCAAAACCACGCTGGCCTGAATGGTATATAAGGAGGAGCATTTGTAACAGTTAACGTTTTTATTGTAGCAGCGGTACACTCAGCTACGGGTCGTAAGTATATACGTCATTAAATTGTATCGTGTTTACCGTGTTTGAACTTGTTCAGCTTAGCTTTACTCGAAATCATTCTGTATTGTTCCAGATAGAGCAGACGAGCTCCAGCTAGCTTCGTCGAGGGATCGTACTACACACACTCTAAGACGCGGTATCAAAGGTTGCAGGTATATGTCGTTGAATTGTACTGTTTTGTACGGGTAACGGTAATTAACACGGGTAAGATCATTGTTTACAGGTGTCATACACAACAGCGACGGCAGCAGCAGCGCGCATCAGATGACAGACTCACACGGAGAGGATGTGGAGCGCTATATTATGGAGCTTTGAGTGGACCCGCACTGATAGAGGCTAAGACGTCCAGCCAGCAAAAGCAAACTTCAAGGTATCAACGTTACAGGTATACTCGTTGAATTGTACTGTTTTGTACGGGGTAACGGCTAATTAACCACGGATAAGATCGTATGTTTACAGGTGTCATACACAACAGCGACGCCGCAGCAGCGTCGGTGTCAGATGACAGACTCGCACCCGACGAGGATGGCGGAGCTGATATTATGGCTACTGGACTCCCGATCTAGTGTAAGTGGGCGCTTCTTCTTGCTTAGCGTTATAATAAAGCGTTACTAGCACTGCTAACAACTACTAAAACAAACATTTTATCATTTAACTTTTTAATTTACATGATTAAATTTTAC
>NW_014578616.1:28695-47786 GCF_000485595.1 Priapulus caudatus
CCACGTACGCACGCACGCACGCACGCACGCACACACACACACATACACACACGCACGCACACATACACAAATACGCACGCACGCGCACGCACACATACGCACACGTACACATACACACCACGTACGCACGCACGCACGCACGCACGCACACACACACACACACACACATACACACATACGCACGCACACGCACCACGCACGCACACTTACACACGCACGCACACATGCACGCGATCGCACACATGCACACGCACGCACACAACACATACATACGCACGCACACATACACACGCACGCACACATACACACGAACGCACACATAAACACGCACGTACACATACACACGCGCGCACACATACACACACACACACACACACACACACGCACACATAAATATATATTTAATTATCTATTTATCAGCAATATATATATACTAAGGAAAAAGCGCGCTTACAAGCGAAATATCGCTCGTGATTTCTCCCGTTCGCGACCTGTCGCCCAAAGGAAATGACATAGGGCCGACATAAGGCAATCAAATTTAATTTAGGGTGCGGCATGCTAGACGAGTTAAGTAGAGAATGAGTGTAAGTGAAAAAAGAAGGTATATTGAAACGGATCCGTAGCTAAACAATACGGGAAACACGGATGTAAATTGCTAAGGATTATTAATGATGTTATGATGGCAAGCTAGTCAATTGCAAGACGTATAGTAAAGTAGGCTATAAGGAAGGTGCCCTTTAATGTATAACGATTCTGGGGTTCTGTCGTGATGTCTGCACACCTATACACACGTCTGAGGGGGGATATATACATTTCATCAGGAGTGTATAATATAGAGATATTATACGCTCCTGATAACATCATACAACTGTGTGTGCGCAAAGCTTGACGCAGCCTCGGCCCGTTCAGCTAGTTAGCATTGCGGATGTCCAGTTGGCAGCTCAGCCTACACACGCGTGGTGAACCTTGGGAGATGATTCACTGAGCTTCCCCCCACGTCGTGTCCACGTGCACGAATGAAGCTTGCGCCACCTTGACATTTATAAGGAGTCACCTTTGCTGCGTGGATGTCAGAAGTTTTAGCCTTGACCACGCTGCACACGCCGACCATGTTTGACCCACGCCGTGTCCACGTGTACAATTCGTGTGCAAAACCACGCTGGCCTGAGTGGTATATAAGTGGGAGCATTTATAACAGTTGACATTTTTAGTTGTAGCAGCGGTACACTCAGCTACAAGTCGTAAGTATATACGTCATTAAATTGTATTCGTGTTTACCGTGTTTGAACTTAGTTCAGCTTAGATTTACTCGAAATCATTCTGTATTGTTCCAGATAGAGCAGACGAGCTCCAGCTAGCTTCGTCGAAGGATTGTACTACACACACTCTTAAGACCGGTATCAAAGGTTGCAGGTATATTGTCGTTGAATTGTACTGTTTTGTACGGGTAACGGTAATTAACACGGGTTTAGATGTATGTTTACAGTGTCATACAAAACGGCGAAGGCAGCAGCAGCACTGGGAGAGGATTGGAGCTATATATTGGAGCGTTGAGTGGACCGCCACTGATGGCCTGTATTTTGGTAAGATATGCAGCCTCACCTCCTGCAGAAGTGAGAGAGGAGAGAGAGACTACTGGACTCCCGATCTAGGTAAGTGCCCTTCTTGCTAGCGTTATAATAACGGCGTTACTAGCATAGCTAACATACTAACTACTAAAACTGACATTTTAACATACTAAGTATTAAAACGACATCATTTATCATTCGATTTTTCATTTTTTTCTTTTTTTTTTCTTTTCAGGTCCCCCACAATGGATCACCACGTTGCCGTCGTTGTGGGGCTTGCGTACTCCTGTGCATTCTAAGGTTGAGGTCAGCAATGGTCTAACCATGCGAACGCGCCAGGAAGAGGAGTCGGACTAGAGTGATCCAAAACCCTACACCCTACTTATTGTAATGTTGTTAGGTACTGCCACACATTGTAATGCTGCTTCGTTTATTTTTTTCCAGGTTGTGGCATTGAGCACCACTCGGGAGAGAGCAGAGACAAAGACGGTATGAGCGGATAGACAAGCAGACGAATTCCAGCATCCATCACTATCGTCTGTCCTCGGGAGAGAGGACAGGTGAGTCGTAAACAACATTGCACTGCAATACATGTATGTGCTTCGTTTATTTTTTCGTTCAGGTTGTGCATTGAGCCCACACCACTCGGGCCGGATCGACAAGCAGACGATTTGTACACTTCAATATTGATTCATTGATTTATTTGAACTTTATTGAATTCTTGCAAACTTCAATATTAATTCATTGATTTATTGTGAACTTATATTGAAATCTGTAAACTTTAATATTAATTCATTGATTTATTGTGAACTTTATTGAATTACTTGTACACTTGATTGTGAATCTTGTGGATTATGTGAATATAGGGCTATTTATTTAGCACGTTGATGATTTACTCCATGTGTTGCTGTTTCTATCAACTGTCATACTTGGTCATAACTTTGGCGTAACATAGCGGAACATGCTTGACACTACGACGTACAGATATGACGTACATTACACTACGACGCGCACACCTTCCACACGTGAAGCTGACGACGACATCGACGATGCTGACATAGACATGTGCGCGGCTCTGTAGCGGCACATATTCATATACATATACACACATAGATATACACACAATGGACATATACACACATATACACATACACACATAGAATATACACATATATCACATACACACATAGATATACACATTACACACATAGATATACACATACACACAGAGATTATAAGTATACACATACACACATAGATATACACACAAATAGACATATACACACATATACACATACACACATAGATATACACATTAGCACACATAGATATACACATACACATGCGCGCGGCTCTGCTAGCGGCACATTATACACACACAAAACTTTAATCTTTTGGGGGTATAGACAGATATTCTTAAAAACTATTCAAAGATAGAAATACACATATATGTCTACTGATTCTACGTACGGACGTATATATACACTTTTTAGAAAATGTGTTCACACATTTAACAACATTTAAGCTTTATCATAGTTTAAATATATTACAAGTCAATAGAGTGAGAACACCTCTACTAGAACCTATAATTATAAATTTCATGAAGAAACGAAGTTTATGCATGCTAAACATTAGGTAGACAGCAAATATGTCTACCTAACGAATCTGTCTACATAACGGCTGTTTTTTTACACTCGATGACTACATATTGTAGGATTAGGATATATATATTATACATCAGAAGTAGACAATAGGGAAGGAGTGTGACTTCAAAAACAAGGAAATTCGTCATTTACTAGCCTTAGAATACCTACGATTTACTACGCGTAACTCAACCAACTTGAGCTCAACGCTACACGCACAAACGCACACACGCACACACGCTACACGCACACACGCACACACGCACACACGCTAACACGCACACACACGCACACACGCTACACGCACACACGCTACACGCACAGACGTTACACGCACACACGCACACACGATACACGCACAGACGTTACACGCTACACGCAACATGCGCTCTGGCATGCAGGCACCGGATTCACTCCTAAACTTTAATCAAGCGTTCAATTTGATGTGTAATTACTATTCCTCGATTTTCTTTATATCAGCAATAATTATGTGTTGTGCAATTCGGGAACTTATGCCATACAGGCTTTCCAAATAACTTTGATGGTTGCAAACAGGTGGTCAAATTTGCCTGCAAATACTGTACACGGGCCCAGAGTGCTATATAGAATAATAATGCACGCACGCACGCATGCACACACACACATACACAGATACGCAGGTACAAATACACACCACGCACGCACGCACGCACACACACACATACACACATACGCACGCACACACACCACGCACGCACACTTACACACGCCCGCACTCATATATACTCACGCACACATGAACGCGATCGCACAAATGCACACGCACGCACACAACACATACATACGCACGCACACATACACACGCACGCACACATTACACACGAACGCACCATAAACACGCCACGTACACATACACACGCGCGCACACATACCACACACACACATATACGCACGCACACACCTACATATACACACACGCAGACTCACGCACGCACGCACGCACGCATGCACGCTCGCACAAACCACACACACCACACACACACACACACACACACACACACACACACACACACACACACATACACACACACACACACATAAATATATATTTAATTATCCATTTATCAGGCAATATATATATACTGAGGAGAAAAGCGCGCTTACAAAGCGAATATCGCTCGTGATTTCTCCGGTTCGCCGACCTGTCGCCCAAAGGAAATGACATAGGCCGACATTAGGGCAATTAATTTAATTTAGGGTGCGGCATGCCTAGAGAGTAAGTAGAGAATGGAGTGTAACTGAAAAAAGAAAGGTATATGAAACCGGATCCGTAGGCTAAACCAGTACGGGAAACACGGATGTAAATTGCTAAGGATTGTTAATGATGTTATGATGGCAAGCTAGTCACTTGCAAGACGTATATAGTAAAGTAGGCTATAAGCGAAGGTGCCCTTTAAGTGTATAACGATTCTGGGGTTCTGTCGTGATGTCTGCCACCTAATACACACGTCTGAGGGGGATATATACATTTCATCAGGAGTGTATAATATAGAGATATTATACCGCTCCTGATAACATCATACAACTGTGTGTGCGCAAAAGCCTTGACGCAGCCTCGGCCCGTTCAGTACTGTTAGCATTGCAGGATGTCCAGGTGGCAGCTTCAGCCTACACACGCTTGGTGACCTTTGGGAGATTCACTGAGCTTCCCCCAACGGCGTGTCCACGTGCACATGAAGCTTGCCGCCCACCCTGACATTTATAGGAGTCACCTTTGCTGGCGTGGATGTCAGAAGTTTTAGCCCTTGACACGTGCCACCCGCCGACCATGTTTGACCCACGCCGTGTCCACGGTACAATTCGTGTGCAAAACCACGCTGCCTGAATGGTATATAAGGAGCGAGCATTTGTAACAGTTGACATTTTTAGTTGTAGCAGCGGTACACCAGCTACGGGTCGTAAGTATATACGTCATTAAATTGTATCGTGTTTACCGTGTTTTGAACTTAGTTCAGCTTAGATTTTACTCGAAATCATTCTGTATTGTTCCAGATAGAAGCGACGAGCTCCAGCTAGCTTCGTCGAAGGATTGTACTACACACACTTCTTAAGACCGGTATCAAAGGTTGCAGGTATATGTCGTTGAATGGTACTGTTTTGTACGGTAACGGTAATTAACACGGGTTAGATCGTATGTTTACAGGTGTCATTATCAAAACGGCGAAGGCAGCAGCAGCACTGGAGAGGATTGGAGCTTATATTATGGAGCGTTGAGCTGGACCCGCACTGATTCGCCTGTAGTTTGGTAAGATATGCAGCCCTCACCTCCTGCAGAAGTGAGAGAGAGAGACTACTGGACTCCCGATCTAGTGTAAGTGGCCCTTCTTGCTAGCGTTATAATAACGCGTTACTAGCATAGCTAACATACTAACTACTAAAACTAACATTTTAACATACTAAGTACTAAAACGACATCATCATTTATCATTCGATTTTTCATTTTTTTCATTTTTTTTTCTTTTCAGGTCCCCCACAATGGATCACCACGTTGCCGTCGTGTGGGGGCTTGCGTACTCCTGTGATTCTAAGGTTGAGGTCAGCAATGGTCTAACCATGCTGAACCGGCCAAGGAAGAGGAGTCAGACTAAGAGTGATCCAAACCCTACACCTACTTGTTGTAATGGTATAGGTACTACCACACATTGTAATGTGCTTCGTTTATTTTTTTCCAGGTTGTGCATTGAGCCACCACTCGGGGAGAGAGCAGAGACAAGACGGATGAGCGGATAGACAAGCAGACGAGATTCCAGCATCCATCCACTATCGTCTGTCCTCGGAGAGAACAGGTGAGTCCTAAACAACATTGCCACTGCATACATGTAATGTGCTTCGTTTATTTTTTCCAGGTTGTGCATTGAGCCACACACAGCACTACCACTCGGGCGGATCGACAAGCAGACGATTTGTACACTTCAATATTGATTCATTGATTTATTGTGAACTTTATTGAATTCTTGTAAACTTCAATATTAATTCATTGATTTATTGTGAACTTTATTGAATTCTTGTACACTTGATTGTGAATCTTGTGAATTTGTGAATATAGGGCTATTTATTTAGCCACGTGATGATTTACTCCATGTGTTGCTGTTTCTATCACTGTCATACTTGGTCATAACATAGCGGAACATGCTTGACGCTACGACGTACAGACACGACGGTACATTACACTACGACGCGCACACCTTCCACACGTGAAGCTGACGACGACATCGACGATGCTGACATAGACATGCGCGCGGCTCTGTATAGCGGCACATATTCATATACATATACACACATACATATACACACAATAGATATACACACATATACACATACACACGTATATATACACACACATATACGTACACACCAGTGATGTAGTGGAGGGCAGGCCCGTAGCCAGGGGGGGTTCGGGGGGTTCGAACGAACCCCCCCCGAGCCCCCCTAAGCCCAATTTTTTTTTTTTTTAAATTTGCAAGAATTTCACTCGGGTCGCTCCATTTTAGTGTAATAATTGCAAAATCTCCATCGTGCGTAAGGGTGAACAGTGAACACCCCCCTCCTACACCCTCTCCCCGCTCGGTCGCTTTGGCTCCCTCGCCTGGTCGCTTCGCGCCGAGCAGGGCGTGTACAGGGGGGGTCCAGGGAGTCCGGACCCCTACTTGCTCGCGCAGAAAACGCATCTGAGGGGGTCTAATTTAACAATTTTCTGGGGTGGGCCCCCAAACCCCCCCTTCCGCGTGCTCGCAACTTCGCGGTTACGGTTAGACCCCCTGGTACAAATTCTGTACACGCCTGCGCGAGCAAATTGCAACATTGAAAAACGAACCCCCCCTAATATAAAGCTGGCTACGGGCCTGGTGGAGGGTATACTTATGTATACGCCGTATACTTAAAAAAAAAGGACACTTTTGGGTATACGCACGCATGTTTCTCTCTCTCTCTCTCTCTCTCTCTCTCTCTTTCCTCTCTCCGCGCTCTCTCTCTCTCTCTCTTCCCGTTTCTCTCTTCCGCTCTCTAGCTCGCTCTCTCACTCTCCCTCTCTCTCTCTCTCTCTCTCTCTCTCTCTCCTCTCTCTCTCTCCCTATCTCTATCTGCGTCTCTCTCTCTCTCTCTCTCTCTCTCTCTCTCTCTCTCTCCCCCTCCCAACGTTTAAAAGTTATGAAGTTATGTAAACGTACGTAGATAGAAACTTTAACAACTATTTCCTCATACGCCTTGTCGGAAAAACAATAACTGATAAAGAAAATACGTTTAATACAACTTATAAAGAAACACGCGACATTACATTTCATTACACCCGCTGCGCTGCTGCTAGATCTGCTTTCTAGAAGCCAAACTTTAGCACTAACTATAATTAAACAGCAATAGAAAATAAAGAGTGATTTACAACATAAATTATATTATTTTTTCTTTTATAGTAAACTGGCAATACACTGTTATTAGCGTTTGTTTCAGTACCTCTGTATAAAATGCAGTTTCAACGCTCAGCTATTATGGGTACGCACGCTGGCGAGTGGGTGTATCATATTATTATTAATATTATGATTGATATTAATAAAATTATAATTTGAATTATATTTGAATAAAATTAATAAATTTATTAAAATTATATTAATATGCACGAAATAAACGTCTTTGTGAATACCACATGAATGGCCATTTGTGCTGCAACAATCGACATCATATATATATATATATGATATATACGGTCATGGTCATGTATTAGTTTGTGGTTTAATGTCATTTAGGTTAGGGTTAGGGTTATCAATCATTAATCATTAATCCATTAATGATATCAAAGTTGGGAACACTCCTAATGGAGCGTTAGCCAGTATACACAAACAAAAAGTACATTGCTAGAAATAAAGCTGTCGAGGTTGGTATACTATGTGTAATTATGAATAATTGTTGTGAACGAAACAAGAAGTTGCCGAAAGTACGAGACGATACCTCAGTCTATAACACCATGAGCGGGGCGTATCAACAACGTTTAAAAGTTATAAAATTATGTAAATATAGATAGATAGAAAACTTTAAATACATCTTATTTCCTCATACGCTTAGTTTTTAAATGAAATACACGTAGTTATTAAAACAGTGGGTTAATTTATTTATTGTATTGTTTCACATTCAGAAACAGGAAAAATGTGCAAAATCAGGCCCAAATTATATCATTTTCCTTTCATAGCAACGTTGTCACAATTGTTATGTCTTGTCGGAAGAACAATAACAGATAAAGAGAATACGTTTAATACAACTTTATAACAGCCAGCGAGGCAGGAGTTGCTATAACACTCACTGCGTGCGCGTACCCACGCGCTGCTAACAAGTCTACACAAAGCGACTGCAACGCTTGACCTACATTATAGAAGCCAAACTTTAGCACTAGCTATAACTATAGAGGTCACCTATGCTGGCGTGGAGGTCAGAAGTTTCAGCCCTTGACCACGTGCACAATTCGTGTGCAAAACCACGCTGGGCTGAAGGCTATATAAGCTGGGGCCCGGGGCGCTTTTATGACAGTTGACATTTTTAGTTGTAGCAGCGGTACACTCAGCTAAGGGTCGTAAGTATATACGTCATTGAATTATATCGTGTTTACCGTGTTTGAACTTAGTTCAGCTTAGCTTTACTCTAAATCATTCTGTATTGTTCCAGATAGAGCAGACGAGCTCTATCTATACCCAATATGTGAATTATCTTAATCTCAATTTAATTTATCAAATTCATATATCTTCTTCAGTACAAAATTATTTATTGTAGCCTATATTACTATAAACTGATTACTGTTCCTGTTTGTTATCACTGTATATACTGCACCATTACTTGACTTACCTTGTGATGTAACACCTTGATGAGCAGAATTGTTATAGTTCTCTCTTTTTTGTTTGACAGTATCAATTCCGGTTATATTACTGATATATTATTGATTTTGTATTGCATTTGCATGGACTCATCAATACGAAAAAATCTCCTGATTAACTTAACGACTATTAGGTGAGTAACAGGTAATAACCAGCTTCTTGCGGAATGTACTTATTAAATATTATTATTAACGGCTCGTATAAATGTTTCTTTTGAATTAGTATAGTTTTTTGATGCCTGTTCTGTATAACTGTATATACTGTACCCAAGATGTGAATTATCTTAATCTCAACTTAATTTATCAAACTCATATATATTCTTCTGTACAAAATTATTTATTGTAGCTTACATTACTGTAAACTGATTACTGTTCTTGTTTGTTATCACTGTATATACTGCACCATTACTACTTCTATTTGCAAATTTATACTTATTGCTAATTATTATTTTTACTTTTCCTCATTTGCAATACAGCGAATATCTAGTGCTCAATATTATGTCTACTGTACATATAAAGGGGTAGCTGACTCGATGACCCTATGGTCTTTCGCTACCCCTTCACCCTTCAAATTAATGTTTTCTGTATCATTGTATCTTTGCTAATTGTGGTGATGAATAAATTTTTTGAATTGAATTGAATTGAATTGAGCTCGAGAGTGTGTAGTACGATCCCTCGACGAAAATAGCTAGAGCTCAATTCAATTCAATTCAATTCAACGTCGTTGAATTGTACTGTTTTGTACGGGTAACGGTAATTAACACGGGTAAGATCGTATGTTTACAGGTGTCGTACACAACAGCGACGGCAGCAGCAGCGTCAGCATCAGATGACAGACTCGCACCGGAGAAGATGGTGGAGCTGATATTATGGAGCGTTGAGTGGACCCGCACTGATAGGGGCTAGAGACAGTCCAGCAGCAGCAACAGCAAACTCAGGTATCAGAGGTTGCAGATATACGTCGTTGAATTGTACTGTTTTGTACTGGTAACGGTAATTACGGTTAGATCGTATGTTTACAGGTTACAGCAAAGGCAGCAGCAGCGTCAGCGTCACCGTCAGATGGAGAGGATTGTAGCGCTGATATTTTGGACACTGATAGGGGCTATAGAGACAGTCCAGCAGCAGCAACAGCGCGCTCAAAGGTATACAACGTTGAATTGTACTGTTTTGTATACGGCTAACGGTAATTAACATGGGTTAGATCGTATGTTTACAGGTGTCATACAAAACAGCAAAGGCAGCAGCAGCGTCAGACTGGAGAGGATTGTGGAGCTGATATTATGGAGCGTAGACCCTCACTGATGGCCTGTAGTTTGGTAAGATATGCTGCTTGCTAGAGTTATATAATAAACTACTACTACTAAAACACTAACATTCTAACATACTAACTACTAAAACAACATTTATCATTTGACTATATACATTATACATTATATTTACATATATTAGCGCTCCGGCTGCTGCTGCTGCTGCTCTAATGGAGCGCGTGTTATCTTAACTTGCAGACCCGTGATTCCACCGTCCCCCAACACACACACACACACACACATACACACACACACACACACACACACACACACACACACACACATACATACACACACACACACATACAGCCAGCTGCTCGGCTCACCCGCACGTGTCTCCCTACACCCCTCCCTCTGTCTCCTGCACCCCTTCCTCTGTCTCCCTACACCCTCCCTCCGTCTTCTGCCCCCTCCCTCCGTCTTCCGCACCCCTTCCTCCGTCTCCCGCACCTCCCTACACCCTCTCTCCGTCTCCCGCACCCTCCCTCCGTCTCCCGCACCCTTCCTCTGTCTCCCTACACCCTCCCTCCGTCTTCTGCCCCCTCCCTCCGTCTCCCGCACCCTCCCTCCGTCTCCCGCACCTCCCTACACCCTCCCTCCATCTCCCGCACCCTCCCTCCGTCTCCCGCACCTCCCTACACCCTCTCTCCGTCTCCCGCACCCCTTCCTCTGTCTCCCGCACTCCTCCCTCTGTCTCCCGCACCTCTTCCTCTGTCTCCCGCACCCCTTCCTCTGTCTCCCGCACCCCTTCTTCTGTCTCCCGCACCCCTTCCTCTGTCTCCCGCACCCTTTCCTCTGTCTCCCGCACTCCTTCCTCTGTCTCCCGCACCCTCCCTCTGTCTCCCGCACCCCTTCCTCTGTCTCCCTACACCCTCCCTCTGTCTCCCGCCCCCTCTCTCCGTCTCCCGCACTCCTCCCTCCGTCTCCCGCACTCCTCCCTCCGTCTCTCGCACTCCTCCCTCCGTCTCCCGCACTCCTCCCTCCGTCTCCCGCACTCCTCCCTCCGTCTCCCGCACTCCTCCCTCTGTCTCCCGCACTACTCCCTTCGTCTCCTGCACCCCTTCCTCTGTCTCCCGCACCCCTTCCTCTGTCTCCCGCACCCCTTCCTCTGTCTCCCACATCCCTCCCTCTGTCTCCCGCACCCTCCCTCCGTCTCCCGCACCCCTTCCTCTGTCTCCCGCACCCCTCCCTCCGTCTCCCACACCCCTTCCTCTGTCTCCCACACCCCTCCCTCTGTCTCCCACACCCCTTCCTCTGTCTCCCGGTCCCCTCCCTCTGTCTCCCGCACCCCTTCCTCTGTCTCCCGCACCCCTCCCTCTGTCTCCCACACCCCTCCCTCTGTCTCCCGCACCCTCCCTCCGTCTCCCGCACCCCTCCCTCTGTCTCCCGCTCCCCTCCCTCTGTCTCCCACACCCCTTCCTCTGTCTCCCCTCCCTTCCTCCCCTCCCTTCATTGAATCTCCGACTGTGATCAGTAATCACTAATCAATGTGTCGTTAATGTTAGCATCGCAGCGGCATTCTGTGCGCATGGTGCACAACGGTGAGAGTAGAGAGGTGTGCTTCACGGTTGTTGCCACGGCAACGCTCAGATGATGTGGAGGCTGTGATCGTAAACGGTGAGAGTAGAGAGGTGTGCTTGACGGTTGTTGCCACGGCGACGCTCGAAGAGAAAAAAGACCGTAGTTCCATTGCTGATGTAGATTCCATGTAGATTCCAGTGAGCACGGTGTAGGTACTGACTTACTGTTCCCACTCAAAATAACCATCACAATCCTAACGCCTGATTATAATTCGAGCATTCATACTTCCACCGACCAAGATTGTATTGACTTTTTAGTCACAGTGGTTGCATGAGTAACGGCCCAAGCCTAGTTTAGCACCGCGGATTAGTTTCGCATATATATGCGAAAACACATTTGCGTGGTCCCAAACTATCTTTGATCCTGAATTAGTGCGGCAATATTTTATTGCTATACTCTGTTTACAAATTAACAATTACATCTTGCACATGCCAGCTCATCATTTTGCTGGCAGCTAGTGCAATCGATACAGTTGCGGTTGTGATCATAATCTTCAATATGATCAGAGTGATCAGATATTAACGTGGCCGAAGTAGCAAAGATACATTGATACTGATTCAGACAGCGTGGCTAGCATGTGTACTGGGAGCCGGATGGTGAATTGGGCCCAATTGCGTGCAAGCAATCTGCCTGCGCATTCCCAATCCTTGACTGTGGACCTGAACATTGCAAGTTACACTTGCTACGGCACGGTTGGGACGTTTCCGTTGCGAACATGGGAGGGAGTGTGATATTCTATATATTGGTGTCGACCGTGTCGTAGATCTCTGCTGCTAGATTTCTCTTACTACTACTGCTAGCGGTAATGTTGTTTACATTTTTCTCATTGATGTATTATACACGGTGACTGCATCCATTACTATTCCATGTCACTGCTATATAATGTGCAGTTTTATCGCACCGTCAGAGTGCTAGCTACGATGGCCCCCCCCACCCATTTATTAAAAAAATAAGATTTCATTGGGTAGAGTTCATCTGTGTTGTATAGCTTGTTATGTCACTGAGCTCATTCTCATGGGCTTCTTGTTGCATCGGTGTATGCGGACCAAATACATGTCTACACCGTGCTGTATCGTTACCCTTTCTTATGATACATGTCCACACGATAGTGTGTGAGTACGTTCTGCTGTAAGTACATGTTTACACCACGACGGATGTATCGTTACATTCTGCTACAAGTGCATATTGGTATCATTCTGTGTCGTCACAATCTCAGGGTGCGAAATTAACGCGAGTCCGGAGTCAAATACTCCATGATTTACTGTCCGACTTCCTGATTTGACATATGCTGGAGTCCGTGTGACTCCCTGAAAATTCTGCTATACTAACTAGCTTGTTCCAGAGCACGCCCTCCTTATTATTTCTACGGGAATTTACCGTATTTTTCAGCAAATGTCCAAAGAAATTTTCACAGACGTGCAACTGCATGAATCTTCAAAATAAGAGCACATGCGTTATTGTTAATATCTTTAGGTTTTAACTTCCGACTGCGGACTCCCTCATTTTGCTGCGGACTCCCTCTTTTTGAGGGAGTCCGTTTTACAGAGGGAGTCCCTTTTACAGGGAGTCCGTTGGACTGCCTTGTTCATAAGGTAATTTCTACCCCTGCATTCTGCTACAAGCACACATTTATATCATGCTGGGCCGTTACATTGTGCTATAAATATGTAATTATATCATGCTGTGTCGGTATCAGCTGCTGTTGCTACTGCTGCTGGTGTTGCTGCTACTACTGCTATCTAGAGACTGCACATTTCCGCTTCAAAATTTGCCAAATTCCGTTTCGGAGACTTCAATTCCGTTTCAGCAAAATTTTTTTATTCTCCGCCACTAGATGTCACTACATTACCACTAGATGTCACTAGCATACTGTACAATACATCACAACTGTCTATGTCAGTGTTCTCAATGGGAGTGGGGCTGTCTAATAATGTATAATTTTTTTTGGATCTGTAATTTCTTTTGAAGGGTTAAAGTGATGAATGTAAGATAAATTCTCATAATCATCTTGTGTGTGTTGGGAGTGATTTGAGCTGTTTTAAAAGTTATTTTTGTGTTTTGGAAGGTTATGGTGATTCCGTTTCAGAGGGGGTGATTTCGTGATTTCCGTCCATTTTACGTTTTTATGGAAATGTGCAGTCTCTACAGTGCTACTACTGCTGCTGCTGCTGCTGCTGCTGCTGCTGCTGCTGCTGCTGCAGCTGCTGTTACTGCTGCTACTAAGTACTGCTGCTGTTACTACTACTGCTGCTGAATAACAGCTGCTGCTGCTGCTGCTGCTGCTGCTGTTACTACTTCTGCTGCTACTGCTACTGCTACTACTACTACTGCTGCTGCTGCTGCTGCTGCTACTGCTACTGCTACTGCTACTGCTACTACTACTACTGCTGCTGCTGCTGCTGCTACTACTGCTGCTACTGCTGCTACTACTACTACTGCGACTGCTGTTGCTGCTGCTGCTGCTGTTACTGCTGCTGCTGCTACTGCTACTGCTGCTGCTGCTGCTGCTGCTGTTACTACTGCTACTGCGACTGCTGCTGCTGCTGCTGCTGTTACTGCTGCTGCTGCTACTGCTGCTGCTGCTGCTGTTACTACTTCTCCTGCGGTTGCTAGGGGGAACACTGCTTACGCCAGGCGGTGTTGTATTTGTCATCACAGGGTAGTACCAGGGTCCTTTACTGTCCTTATCACTCTACACCTATTAACCTATATTACTACGAGATTGTGACGAGCCCCAACACGTCTGAGGGGGGATATATACATTTCATCAGGAGTGTATAATATAGAGATATTATACGCTCCTGATAACAGCATACAACTGTGTGTGCGCAAAGCTTGACGCAGCCTCGGCCCGTCTAGTAGTTAGCATTGCGGATGTCCAGGTTGGCAGCTTCAGCCTACACACGCGTGGTGACCTTGGGGAGATTCACTGAGCTTCCCCCCAACGGCGTGTCCACGTGCACATGAAGCTTGCCGCCACCTTGACATTTATAGGAGTCACCTTTGCTGGCGTGGATGTCAGAAGTTTCAGCCCTTGACCACGTGCACACGCCGACCATGTTTGACCCACGCCGTGTCCACGTGTACAATTCGTGTGCAAAACCACGCTGGCCTGAATGGTATATAAGGAGGAGCATTTGTAACAGTTAACGTTTTTAGTTGTAGCAGCGGTACACTCAGCTACGGGTCGTAAGTATATACGTCATTAAATTGTATCGTGTTTACCGTGTTTGAACTTAGTTCAGCTTAGCTTTACTCGAAATCATTCTGTATTGTTCCAGATAGAGCAGACGAGCTCCAGCTAGCTTCGTCGAGGGATCGTACTACACACACTCTAAGACCGGTATCAAAGGTTGCAGGTATATGTCGTTGAATTGTACTGTTTTGTACGGGTAACGGTAATTAACACGGGTAAGATCATATGTTTACAGGTGTCATACACAACAGCGACGGCAGCAGCAGCGTCAGCATCAGATGACAGACTCACACCGGAGAGGATGGTGGAGCTGATATTATGGAGCTTTGAGTGGACCCGCACTGATAGAGGCTAGAGACAGTCCAGCAGCAACAGCAAACTTCAAAGGTATCAACGTTACAGGTATACGTCGTTGAATTGTACTGTTTTGTACGGGTAACGGTAATTAACACGGATAAGATCGTATGTTTACAGGTGTCATACACAACAGCGACGGCAGCAGCAGCGTCGGTGTCAGATG
Organism: Priapulus caudatus; assembly: GCF_000485595.1. Classification (NCBI taxonomy): domain Eukaryota; kingdom Metazoa; phylum Priapulida; class Priapulimorpha; order Priapulimorphida; family Priapulidae; genus Priapulus; species Priapulus caudatus. The sequence continues at coordinate 44,404 of NW_014578616.1, forward strand.
ACAGACTCGCACCCGAGAGGATGGCGGAGCTGATATTATGGAGCTACTGGACTCCCGATCTAGTGTAAGTGGCGCTTCTTCTTGCTAGCGTTATAATAAAGCGTTACTAGCACTGCTAACAACTACTAAAACAACATTTATCATTTAACTTTTTAATTTTACATGATTAAATTTTACATTGCTCCATTCTACGTATTGCTCCATGTGATTTGGCTTCGTTGTTTGCTGCTCCTGTTGTATCAATGTTTCCAGGGTGATCGAGTCATCCCAGATTGATTGAGTCATCCCAGTCATCCAGGTCTCTCTCCACGACAGAATCACTTGACGACTCCACGAGCAGATTGCGTGAGCAGAGCACATATTCGCGATTCGTATTATCGTTTATTCGTATTATCGTTTATTCGTATTGCGGCTCGTTATTCGCGTATTGCCGCTCGTTATTCGCGTATTGCGGCTCGTTATTTCGCAAAAATTAAACCACCGCGAGATATACAGCGTATACAGTAGGGTAAATAAACCTTTCACTGTGTTATGGCTTTTGGTTTTTTTGTAAGTTGTTTGTTGTGGTTGGTTGTTAAGGTTTTGCCACGAGGGTTACGTGGTTGGCCACGAGGTTACATGTTTTGGCTACGAGGTTACAAACCCCTACCCCTACCCCTTACCTCTAAACTCTACCTTAAACCCTTCGCCTTCAACCCCTTGCCTCTAAACTCATGACGTCTAAACTCTACCTTAAACAATATCAGTGTTCTCAATGGGAGTGGCTGTCTAATAATGTATAATTTTTTTTGGATCTGTAATTTCTTTTGGAGGGTTAAAGTGATGAATGTAAGATAAGTTTTCATAATCATTTTGTGTGTGTTGGGAGTGATTTGAGCTGTTTTAAGAGTTATTTTTGTGTTTTGGAAGGTTATGGTGATTCTGTTTCAGAGGGAGTGATTTCGTGATTTCCTTCCATTTTCCGTTTTCATGGAAATGTGCAGTCTCTACAGTGCTACTACTGCTGCTGCTGCTGCTACTGCTGCTGCTGCTGCTGCTGCTGCTGCTGCTGCTGTTACTGCTGCTACTACTACTACTGCTGCTACTACTGCTGCTGCTGCTGCTGCTGCTGCTGTTACTACTTCTGCTGCTGCTACTACTGCTACTGCTGCTGCTGCTGCTGCTGTTACTACTGCTACTGCGACTGCTGTTGCTGCTGCTGTTGCTGCTGTTGCTGTTACTACTGCTACTGCGACTGCTGTTGCTGCTGCTGCTGCTGCTGCTGCTGCTGCTGCTGTTGCTGCTGCTACTGCTGCTACTGCTGCTGCTGCTGCTGCTGCTGTTACTACTGCTACTGCTGCTGCTGCTGCTGCTGTTACTGCTGCTGCTGCTGCTGCTGTTACTGCTGCTGCTGCTACTGCTACTGCTGCTGCTGCTGTTACTACTGCTCCTGCGGTTGCTAGGGGGAACACTGCTTACGCCAGGCGGTGTTGTATTTGTCATCACAGGGTAGTACTGCTCATAGGGTCTATGCCCCCCAGGGTACTGCCGGAACGTACCCTGGGTACGGTCAGGTATACCGGAATGTACCCTGGTAACTATTTGATATGGTTAGGGTTAGGGTTAAGGTTAGGGTTAGGGTTTAAGGGAGTAGGCGTAGGCGACTCCCTAGACTCATTAGTGGAGTAGGCGAGGTACGGTGCGGCATGATATTAGATAGTACCAGGGTATGTTCCGGTATACCGGACCGTACCCTGGGTACGTTCCGGCAGTACCCCGGGGGACATAGACCCTCTCAGCGGTAGTAGGACGTTCCTTTACTGTCCTTATCACTCTACACCTATTAACCTATATTACTACGAGATTGTTACAAGCCCCCCCATCCGCGGTCACTTGTCTCTGATCCAGGCACCTAGTAGCTATTGCACTCATACTCATAGGCGGGAGTTGAGAAGAACTTGGATAGTCGGGACTGGAGCAGAGCTCATGGCAAGCAGATAGGGGTGTAACGATTCACAGACACATAGATGAATCACGATACGATAATCGATACGCAGCGTCTATATCGTGATACATGCGATACGGATGTTAAAGAGTGAATAAGACAAGCTAAACTATTTAATAAAGCACTCGTAATCCCGTTTAAATTGAATTATTTATTTTATTTTGCGAGCTCCTTCTCAGGCATCACGCAAATATCATCGGCTGTCGTAGAGATCTGTGGTACGGCCAAAATTGTTGCCAAAATTGTTACCGCAAAACAATCGAGGGAAAAAATATTCAATTTACAGTCCATGAGCAAAACAACTTTTCATTACCAAATTGGGGGCAAATGCTACCATGCATTTTCTGAAAGCCCTTGGTGTGTAGATCAAGAAAATATGTGATAGCCTTCTCAGATCAGTAGCTTAAGGGGGTCGCGTGACTTTAAAGTCAGTAATTTATGCAAGTTTGGCTGATTTATACTAAATCTTTAAAAAATCATATCTCGTTCCGATTGCAAGGTAATTCTGTCGTCTCTTCAACTATTAGTTAGGTTTATGGTGAGGTTCATCTTTGCAACAAAGGTTTTTGATTATGGTATGTTGAAGTCACTTGACAATAATATTATTTCTCAAAAATACGTAAAATTATAGGAAATGTATCATTATACTTTAAATGATCCACGAAAATGACTTAATATCACAGTCAGTCACATTAAAAACAATAATTAAGAATTTTGGATTTTATTGTTAATAATCCTGACCGTTTTCTTTTGTATTTTCGTGACATTTGTAGGATTTATATAACATTTTATAAACCGGGTGTAGTTTTGGTCACCCTGTGGTAGAAACAAAGAATTATAAAAACGTCACATGTCAATTGTGGGCGCTGGGGTCATGGACTGTTCTGTCTGTGTGTTGCGGTACATGTATCGTGGCCTACGTATTGAGATACGTATCGTATCATGACCCTAGTGTATCGTTACACCTCTGCAAGCAGAGTGGTGCAGGTAGAGGGAGAGGGTTGAGGACTGAGATGAGCATTCCTTTTCGAAATTGTCGAAATAATTATTGAGCAAAAGTTTAATAAATGTTAAATTTATTTTTTAATTTGCTGGCAGTCGCATCCAATGAGTGTCACGTGCAGCGTATGTAGTCACTGCGTTGCTGGGAAATTTCATTTTTGTATTGTTGTGTATTCCTCTACCTGACAGCTCTGGATAAGATTCGTTAATAATTAATTCATTAATAATTCATTATTAAAAACGTTTTAATTTATAATCGCCACGAGATGGCAGCACGGTGCAGTATATGCAGTGCGGTGTAGAGTGCATGCTTGGCCGTGTATAATATGTAGTTGGAGTAAATATCGTACCATGTTCATCGCGTGTCTGTTGATACATACATATATATATATATATA
>NW_014578616.1:47796-52735 GCF_000485595.1 Priapulus caudatus
TCTAAACTCTACCTTAAACCCCTCGCCTCTCAACCCCTTACCTTTAAACTCATGACGTCTAAACTCTACCTTAAACCCCTTACCTCTAAATCCCTTGCCTCTAAACTCTACCTTAAACCCCTCGCCTCTCAACCCCTTGGCTCTAAACTCATGACGTCCTTTAAACTCAACCAACCAACCCATTTTGCAAGTGATCAAAGAGGAAGGAAGAGAAATCAGATATGGGATGACATGCAGAAACGAAGCAGCATTTATACAAGGGATACGACGTGAAATACCCACAGGTATATATTCATTTATTTCTTTATTTATATTAGGTTGATATATCAAGATAATTGTATTGTTTTGTGTGTTTTTATCTTTTCTTTGTTTTGTTTTTTAGGTCCCCCACAATGAATCGCCACGTTGCCGTCGTGTGGGGGCTTGCGTACTCCTGTGATTCTGAGGTTGAGGTCAGCAATGGTCTAACCATGCTGAACCGGCCAAAGAAGAGGAGTCAGACTAAGAGTGATTCAAACCCTGCACCTACTTGACACCAAGTCAACGAGGTGGTGTTTACATATATTATATTTTACATTATTATATTTTACATTCTACGTATTGCTCCCATGTGATTTGGCTTCGTTGTTTGCTGCTCTTGTTGTTCAATGTTTCCAGAGTGAGTCCCCATCCAGTCAACCAGGTCTTGCTCCACGACAAAACCAGACACTCCACGAGTCGGGTGAGTATTTTACATACTTGTATTGTACATATTCTTACGCATATATATATATATATATATATATATTGGTAGTACCACACATTGTAATGTTTTTTGTTCAATTTTTCCTCTCGACATGAGCGACACACGGCACTACCACTCGGGGAGAGAGCAGAGACAAGACAGATGGGCGGATAGACAAGCAGACGAGATTCCAGCATCCATTCACTGGACAGGTGAGTCGTAAACAACATTGCACTGTTTACTGGGACACGTATACTGCCACACATGTAATGTGCTTCGTTTATTTTTTTCCAGGTTGTGCATTACTGATTCATTATTTATTGTAAAATTTATTGAATTCTCGTAAACTTCAATATTGATTCATTGATTTATTGTGAACTTTTTTGTGAATATAGGGCTATTTATTTAGCCACGTTGCTGTTTCTATCACTGTCATCAGAAATCGGAGTCAAGACAGATGGGCGGATAGACAAGCAGACGAGATTCCAGCATCCATCTACTATCGTCTGTCCTCGGGAGAGTCGTAAACAACATTGCACTGTCATACATGTAATGTGCTTCGTTTATTTTTTTCCATGTTGTGCATTGAGCCACACACGGCACTACCACTCTGGAAGATATCAAGGCAAGACAGATGGGCGGATAGACAAGCAGACGAGATTCCAGCATCCATCCACTATCGTCTGTCCTCGGGAGAGGACAGGTGAGTCCTAAACAACATTGCACTGCCATACATGTAATGTGTGCTTCGTTCATTTTTTCCAGGTTGTGCATTGAGCCACACACAGCACTACCACTCGGGGAGATCGCAGAGACAAGACAGATGGGCGGATAGACAAGCAGACGATTTGTACACTTCAATATTGATTTATTGATTTATTGTGAACTTTATTGAATTCTGTAAACTTCAATATTAATTCATTGATTTATTGTAATAATATATATATAATTGCGGTTATAAATAAATGTTTATTGCCAGCCTGGCAAAGACATGCTGCAAGAGAAATAGGCAAGCAGCAAATATACTCATTCAGGCAGAATTTTCAGTGCTTTTATTACTATTGTTTATTATTTTCTTTGCAGCAAGTATTTGCTGCCGACGTTGAGAGAGTTGTAGCAGGAAACCTGCTGCTCGCTGCCCTTAAAGGAATAATAGGTCCATTGATTATGCAATGTTGACGAATGCTAGAGTAACTGGCACCTTGTGTAGTTAATAAGTATATAACCTTATATCTACGGACCGTAGATATAGATATGTATCAACGTATCATTTACATGCCGTAAATGTCCTCCAGGAGTCGAGCGATGTCGTATAAAACATTTGTGCGGCCCGTATGTTGTGGATGCCAGATGAAACGGAGGTGTCAGTGGTGTAACTACGGCCACGGACTAAACATGGAAATAGAGTAAAACACACGTACACTACTAATCACGGACGCGCGTGGACAGCCCGGACAAAAAGTTCCTTATCATGAGCGTCCATGTTCACGAAATCACTGATGATAGGTTAGCATTGCGTACGGCCGAGCATGCGTGCGAAAATGTCCGGTGCACTACAAATCCGTATCACACCCGCTTCGCCGGCAGCGGTTTGAAACTGTAAATAACTGATTTTTGGACTGCGCACTTCAATTAGACATTTCTTAGTAACCAGCAGTGATATTGGACAAACTAATACGCGTTTGGCTACAAGGTAATGTACTAATTAAAACTACACAAGGTGCCAGTTACTCTAGCATTCGTCAACATTGCATAATCAATGGACCTATTATTCCTTTAATTTTGATCATTATTTACTTGATCATCTTCATTTGATCATTATTTTGTGTGCAAGCATAATTTGCTTTTCATCCACTGTGACATAGTTATGTCGCTGACACTGTGCCAGATACCCTCCTTAATCTAATTACCATCCTGGAGTTTATATGAAATTAGGATCTTCAATACATTCATATATACAGCATGCACTTGGGCATTTTTTTCTCAGACTGTACCCTTGCGTCGCGCGATCCGACTTGAGAAATTTCCGGCACTGCTCTATTGTTTTGCACGCGCGCGGATTAACTTACATAAAACACGCGTGCTGGGTTATAAATAGTAGAGCTAACTAACCGCGCACCAGTCACATAGATGGCTGCCGACAGACCACAGACCCTGTGTCGTCGCGGGCGGCGAATCCGCGCCGGCGCCAGTCTAGGGTTTTTACCCCGCCTCCGAGTAGATGTACTTGCAATTAGGAGAGTAGTGAGGAGAGGCCGGTGTGTGTGTGTGGGGGGGAGGGGAAGAGCTGAGAGAGAGAGAGAAGGGAAGAGAGAGAGAGGGAGAGAGAGAGAAGAGAGACGAGAGAGAGAGAGAGAGAGAGAGAGAGAGAGAGAGAGGAGAGAGAGAGAGTAGAGAGAGGCGAGCGAGTAGCGACGAGCGAGAGCGCGAGAGAGAGGGAGGCTGCAGATATTTAGACTGTGCTGAGGATTGGAAAAAGCGAGGAATTTAAAAAGCCTGAAGCAGAGATTGGCGATATCAGATAGCAGATAGGGCAGATAGCAGAGATAGCAGATATAGCAGATAGGCAGATAGGCAGATAGCAGATAGGCACGATATCAGATAGCCAGATAGCAGATGAGGCAGATATCAGAATAGGCATGATACGCACGCTGGCTACTTCGCTCTGACATGCATGTGATGGGCAGCGAGCGTAGGGATGCTGATTCTAATGCTTGCTGCTGCGCGCTCTCGAGCCATAATGACAACGTCATCATATGATGGCACATGCCATGCGTGAGTCTCTATTGATTAGCTGTAAATGTGCTCTATGACATGTTAGCATAGCGGCATGTGTTTATACATGTGTAGCACGCTACAGTTAATGTGTTCAACAATGCCTCATAATACACACACCATACAAGCCTATAGTGGACATTTATAGCATGTGGCCTATTATAACGCTCCCTGCCACACCCCTCCACTCCCCTTCTCGTCCCATTCCCCCGCAACACCTCCGCTCCCCTCATTCTCGCCCTTTCCTCCCCTTCGTTCGCCCGCCACACCCCCTCCGCTCCCCTCTTCTCGCCCCTTTCCTCCCCTTCTTCGCCGGCCACCCCCTCACACTCCTTCTTCTCTTTCCCTCCTTCATTGGCACTCTCCTCCCATCCACATCCGTCTTCCGCCCTTCCCTCCCGCTCCCCTCCTGCGTGGGAATCATTGTAGCCCAGTGACTGCGCCAGCCGTGCCGTGATGCTAGGCAGGCTCATGCTTGCTCGCGGCCATCGTGGCTTCAGTAAGAGCGGAGTCGCAGCAGCGGCAGCTTGCGATAAGCAATCGCCACGGCGCGCAGTACGTCTGGACCGGTCACCTAGCGGCGTCCAAGAATCGTCAACGTGACAACAGGCATCTGCTGACCGACTGACATCATGCACGCTGGCAGCGGCGGTGTTGGCTGTTGATGTTGGTGTTGCTGCTGTTTGTTGTTGTGTTGCTGCTCTGTGTTGGTGTATAGTTGTGAAGTAATCGTCCCGGTTCACTCTTGGACTTTCGTGGTCAATCGAGTCATCTTTATGGTATTATATTGAGATTCTGTGACGAGAGAAAAGAGTGGGAACGAGAGAGCGTCGAGAGAGAGTGAGTGAGAACGAGAGAGAGCGAGAGAGAAGAGAGAGAGAGAGAGAGAGAGACGAGAGAGAGAGGAGCGAGAGAGAGAGAGAGAGAGAGAGAGAGAGAGAGAGAGAGAAGAGAGAGAGAAGAGAGAGAGTAGATGAAGACGAGAGAAGAGTGAGTGAGAACGAGAGAGAGCGAGAGAGAGAGCGAGAGAGAGAGACGAAGCAGAGAGAGAGAGAAGATAGAGAGAGAGAGAGCGAGCGAGAGCAGAGAGAGAGAGAGAGAGAGGAGAGAGAAGAGGAGAGAGAGAGAGAGAGAGAGAGAAGAGAGAGAGAGAGAGAGAAGAGAGAGAGAGAGAGAGAGAGAGAGAGAGAGAGGAGAGATGAGAAGAGGATAGAGAGAGGAGGAGAGAGCAGAGAGAATGAGAGAGAGACGAGAGAGAAGAGAGAGAGAGAGAGAGAGAGAGCGAGCGAGGCGAGCCGAGGAGAGAGAGGAGAGAGAGAGAGAGAGAGAAGAGAGAGAGTGAGAACGGAAGAGGTGAGTGAGAAACGAGAGAGAGCGAGAGAGAGAGAGAGAAGAGAGAGAGAGAGAGAGAAGAGAGAGAAGAGAGAGAGAGTGAGGATA
>NW_014578616.1:56195-57658 GCF_000485595.1 Priapulus caudatus
GCGAATTTAATCGCCCCACGTGTTGTTGATATCATGTGATGTTAAAATCTGCCCGTGTCCGGCGTATTTTGTCGCCCGATCGATTTTTCTAAACCAATCGGCACGAGCGAATTTGCCAGCGTAAATAATCGCCGGCATAAATAATCGCCCGAAAATATCTAACATTTTGGATACGGGCGATTCGTGCGGGCGATTAAAATCGGCGTCGACGTGAACGGGCACACGGACGCATTTTTCGAGCGATTTTCAAATTTGCGGCGATCGGGCGATAAAAATCGCTCGTGTGCCCCTACCTTTAAGTACAGTAAACGCAAAATGCGTAGCACAAGAAATTGATAACAATGTATTTGACCCATTGTTGGTATTACAAATACATTGTATTACCCATAGCATTCGAACTGCAGGACTCTGGGATAATCTGTGCCGATCTGTGCCGATTACGATTCACAAATATATATATATTCACACATATATATCAAGAGTGCATTATTTACATGTTCATTTTCAAGTTAGTATGTGCATTCACGTGTGTGTATTCATATGTGTATATATTACTGTATATATGCAATGATTATGTCAACTTATTGTGTACTATAGGATTAGGCACTACGGTAAATTATTTATATACGAATGAGAACAATTATGCAAACAAGGATGTTAAAATGCTATTTTAACATCCCCGAAAACTATTTAACGACTTAAACGACTTTAACTATTTTAAAACTATCTTAACGACCACGAAAACTTCAAGAGTCATGCGTCACCATCGTCGCTTCTGATTGGTCAGTGGGAGGTTGCAACCAAAGGTTGCAACTCAATCCGCGACGGCACATAAATAGAGAGCAGCCAGCACGAAGAACAATGGCGTGATCGGGTTATGTGTGTTTGTTTATCTGAAGTTAAATATCACACAGCCACAGGCACTTGGAACGCTTCAAGAGTAAAATCATGCAGATGGTAAATAAACACTAAATCAAGAATACATTATTTACATGTTACGTTATTTATATTTTGTTAAAAAAATCCTTGTATCACTCACTATCTACTGATATTGAAAGTGATAAAATAAACCTTTATCTTATTAGGAGTGGATAAAGTGATATCATGTGGATATCGTGTTCATTTTCATGTGTGTTCGCACACGAGTGTGTATTTAATATACAACGTGTGTATATGCAATGATTATGTCAACTTATTGTGCACTCACTATACCGTAAATTATTTATATACGAAGGAGAATATGCAAACAAGGATGCTAAAATGCCTCGTTAAATTCTCTTATGTAATTGATATGAGTCTCGATTTCGGGGAATTAAAATGCACCCAATGTAAATCATTTCTAGCAATGCGGTAAGTTTGTTAATTGTGTAAGTAATCTAGCAGGCAAAGCCAAAAATTGTAATCTGTTGCTTTCTGCTCCCCTCTCTCTCTCTCTCTCTCTCTCTCTCTCTCTCTCTCTCTCT
>NW_014578616.1:61390-63524 GCF_000485595.1 Priapulus caudatus
AGAGAGAGAGAGAGAGAGAGAGAGAGAGAGAGAGAGCGAGAGATAACGGATGAGTGATATTCATATACAGAAATAGCGGGAAGGAGGAGACCGAAGATCGTAGACCGAAAAAGACCGGAAAGCTTTAAAACTCGCAGGAAAACAATACTGTTCTCAACCCGCTCTCTCTGACGTGACTGACGTCACGTGCTGACGTCACGTGTCGTCATGTTGTTTGCGGTGATGTTCACGCGCTGGTGCAACGAGCAGAAGGATCGGCGCTACGACGCACGCCACCTGGTGGACAATCGTGTCGCCGCGGGCGGTACTGACAAGTGCGCGTGCGCGAACATCGACGGTGGTGCCGGCGGCGGTGGCGGCGGCGGGGCGTGTCGCTGTGAGGAGAGGAGGCAGAGATGGAAGCCCCGCGAGAGGCTGAGGAAAGGTAAGCGGGAGCGAAAGAGCCTTCGTTAGAGAAAGGAAGGGTGAGCTTCCTTTGGGAAGATGGGGAAGGAACGGCGCATCGCTGATGTGTTCTGCAGGGGAGAGTTTTCGCGATGGATGTAAAAGGCGGTGGTATTTATACACGTGCGTCAGGAGTGAATAACGACAAATTTGTCATTTGTTTATTTGTCAAATTTGTCAAAAATGACAAATTTGTCATTGTTCACTCCTGATGTGCGTGTGAGCTGAATGTAATTGTCTGTGGTTAGTATTTAACTTGTGTAAGTGATCCAGCAAGCGAAGCCAACGATTGTAATCCCTCTCTTTCTGCCCCCGCTCTCTCTCTGTCTCTGTTTATCTCTCTGTGTTTCTTTCTCTCTCTCTTTTCCCCCTCCCTCCCTCTCTCTCTTTGTGTGACTTTATGTGTAGACTTCTGTGACCTTTGCTTGACATTGCTAAGGTGACAAGCCACTGTCCAGCAGGGGAAAAAATATAATTTTTCGGGGGCTACTTTTCAAGCTCGCGTGCATGAAAATAGCACTCTAAAATTTGGTTTGCATTGAACTCTATGCAAATTTCCGGGGGCTCTTTTTGGCATTTCCGGGGCTCTTTTTGGCATTTCCGGGGCTAAATCGCCCCGAGCCCCAGGTGTATTTTTTTCACTGCTGTCCAGCCCTCAGGCGTGACGTGACGTTCAAAACAGCCCACAGTGGAGGATTCATTGTTTTGTCTCCTTTCATAAATATGTGTTCACAAACATGTTTACACGTGTTTCCCTCGCATCCATACTATGATTGTAAAATATTATCATATATATATATATATACCAAGAAATTTCTAGTGTGGACTCTTGATATATATCATGTATAAATAATTAGCAGCACATATTATAAGCAGAATACTACAGACACAGTAAACAACAAAAGTACACCAAAATTAGAGGATACGTCCTACTATACAGGGACCCTACGTCCTACGGGTTTTTAGCGGTTAAGTACAGTAAACGCAAAATGCGTAGCACAAGAAATTGATAACAATGTATTTGACCCATTGTTGGTATTACAAATACATTTAATTGTATTACCCATAGCATTCGAACTGCAGGACTCTGGGATAATCTGTGCCGATCTGTGCCGATTACGATTCACAAATATTATTATATATTATCACACATATTATTATATCAAGAGTGCATTATTTACATGTTCATTTTCAAGTTAGTATGTGCATTCACGTGTGTGTATTCATATGTGTATATATATTACTGTATATATGCAATGATTATGTCAACTTATTGTGTACTATAGCCTATAGGATTAGGCACTACGGTAAATTATTTATATACGAATGAGAACATAATTATGCAAACAAATTATGCAATAATGTGGTTGCGTGTCTGAAGTTAAATATCACACAGGCACTGACTTGGAACGCTTCAAGAGTAAAATCATGCAGATGGTAAATAAACACTAAATCAAGAATACATTATAATAATTATTTACATGTTACGTTATTTAGATTTTGTTAAAAAAATCCGTGTATCATTCACTATCTGCTGATATTGAAAGTGATAAAATAAACCTTTATCTTATTAGGAGTGGATAAAGTGATATCATGTGGATATCGTGTTCATTTTCATGTATGTTCGCACACGAGTGTGTATTTAATATACAACGTGTGTATATGCAATGATTATGTCAACTTATTGTGA
>NW_014578616.1:64069-64440 GCF_000485595.1 Priapulus caudatus
CCTGGTCGATCATCTCCCTCTAACAGCAGCAACAACAGCAGCAGCGTCATCGTCATGGCTCCTGGTCGATCATCTCCCTCTAACAGCAGCAACAACAGCAGCAGCGTCATCGTCATGGCTCCTGGTCGATCATCTCCCTCTAACAGCAGCAGCAGCGTCATCGTCATGGCTCCTGGTCGATCATCTCCCTCTAACAGCAGACACACGGAGATCTCCACTACTCTTATCTTTTCTCATCCATTCTTCCCTCACTCCTGCTTGCAGATTTCTGCCTCCCTGCCTGGCTGCCTCCCTGCATCCCTGCCTCCCTGCATCCCTGCATCCCTGCCTGGCTGCCTCCCTGCCTGGCTGCCTCCCTGCATCCCTGCCTG
>NW_014578616.1:66155-66534 GCF_000485595.1 Priapulus caudatus
TCCCCAGCCGTTCTTGTCAGCTTCCTCCTGCTTCCCTACATTCCTGCCTCCCTGCCTGGCTTCCTCCTGCTTCCCTACATTCCTGCCTCCCTGCCTGGCTTCCTCCTGCTTCCCTACATTCCTGCCTCCCTGCCTGGCTTCCTCCTGCTTCCCTACATTCCTGCCTCCCTGCCTGCTAGCCACGCATGGCTACCGGGGGAATTTTTTCCCTTCGTGCTTTCAGTCTAGACTGTTTGTTTAAAGATTGCGGTGTAGATAATTATAGCCCTGCAGCGAGCATGGTGGTGGGATCATGGTACTGCAGCCGGCAGCGTGTGTGTGTGTGTGTGTGTGTGTGTGTGTGTGTGTGCGTGCGTGCGTGCGTGCGTGTGTGTGTAAT
>NW_014578617.1:0-536 GCF_000485595.1 Priapulus caudatus
ATACTGTGATTATTATTATTATCATTATAATTATTATTATTCTTGTTATTATGATTGTTACTGCTGTTATTATACTGTGATTATTATTATTATCATTATAATTATTATTATTCTTGTTATTATGATTGTTACTGCTGTTATTATACTGTGATTATTATTATTATCATTATAATTATTATTATTCTTGTTATTATGATTGTTACTGTTGTTATTATACTGTGATTATTATTATTATTATTATAATTATTATTGTTGTTGTTATTATGATTGTTACTGCTGTTATTATACTGTGATTATTATTATTATCATTATAATTATTATTATTCTTGTTATTATGATTGTTACTGTTGTTATTATACTGTGATTATTATTATTATTATTATAATTATTATTATTCTTGTTATTATGATTGTTACTGCTGTTATTATACTGTGATTATTATTATTATCATTATAATAATTATTATTCTTGTTATTATGATTGCTACTGCTGTTATTATACTGTGATTATTATTATTATCATTATAATAATTATTA
>NW_014578617.1:1759-3025 GCF_000485595.1 Priapulus caudatus
CTAAACAAATAAATAAAAATAATAAAATATTTGGGAAAAAAATTTACATGCATTAAATTACATTAAACAAAAAATTACTACGATTAAACCATGAAATTAAATTATCGAACGACAACGCGAGCCATTAGCCACAACTCCCGTCTCCCGTCGCCTACTCCAGTGCTGCCACCTACAGTTTTCTATCACAGCCTGTGGCGCCCTTTGGTTCTCCGTCGCTGCAGCTTTCTTGTTCTTCGACTTCCACTCGTGATAGACCTTCAGGCGCCGATAAAACTCCTCCCTGCATGTGTCAAGCAGTGCCAGGTCTGTGTAAACAACAACAACAACATCATCATTAGTGACATGTTTGTGTAAACAATAACAACATTAGTGCCAGGTCTGTGTAAACAACAACAACAACAACAACAACAACGACAACATGAGCAATGCCAGGTCTGAGTCTTGGTGAACACCATCAATAACAACAATCCCTCTCTCATGCTTTCTTCCTCCGTCTCTTTCCTCCCCTCCTCTTCTCCCTCCCTTCCCTTCCCTCCTCCTCCTTCCTCCCCCTCTCTCTCCTCCTCCTCCATCCCCTCTCTCTCCCACCCTTCTTCCCTCTTTCCTCCACTCACTGCGCGATGTGTTTATGGTATCTCGTAGCTCCTCGTACTTCCAGTTGCTAAGGTCGTGGGTCTTGCCTCCTGCTGCGTTAATCACGCTGCGAGCGCGCTCCGATCGCTGCAGCTGCGGAGTCTCCAATGCCTCGACGACACCTGGAATGTGTGTACGTAAAGCGATGACATGAGCAAACGCGTGTACGTAAAGCGATGACACACTCAACCGCGTGCACGTATAGCGATGACACGCGCTCTGACCGCTGCAGCTGCGGTGTCTCCAATGCCTCGACGACGCCTGCAGGGGGGATGTGTGTACGTAAAGCGATGACACGAGCAAACGCGTGCACGTAAAGCGATGACACACGCAAGTAAACGTGTACACGTAAAGCGATGACACACGCAAGTAAACGCGTGCACGTAAAGCAATGACACGCGCAAGTAAACGCGTGCACGTAAAGCGATGACACGCGCAAGTAAATGTGTGCACGTAAAGTGATGACACGCGCAAACGTGTGCACGTAAGGTGATGACACGCGCAAACGTGTGCACGTAAAGCGATGACACACGAAAGTAAACGTGTGCACGTAAAGCGATGACACACGCAAGTAAACGCCTGCACGTAAAGCGATGACACGCGCAAGTAAACGCGTGCACGTAAAGTGATGGC
>NW_014578617.1:3299-7788 GCF_000485595.1 Priapulus caudatus
ATCCAATTAATTATTTTAATTAATTAATTAATTAATAAAAATTTTCAGTGAGAGAATTGAGCTGCCTTGGCGGAGGTCTGCGCTCTCCAAGTTCTCTAGTTATTATTGTTGTTATTATGATTGTTACTGTTGTTATTATACTGTGATTATTATTATTATCATTATAATAATTATTATTATTGTTATTATGATTGTTACTGTTGTTATTATACTGTGATTATTATTATTATCATTATAATTATTATTATTCTTGTTATTATGATTGTTACTGCTGTTACTATACTGTGATTATTATTATTATCATTATAATTATTATTATTCTTGTTATTATGATTGTTACTGTTGTTATTATACTGTGATTATTATTATTATCATTATAATTATTATTATTCTTGTTATTATGATTGTTACTGCTGTTACTATACTGTGATTATTATTATTATTATTATCATTACTATCGTTGTTATTATTATTATTAACTATATATGTATGTTTATGCAAAATACGTCATCATCACGTCTCCAGCGAGATACACGTGTCTCGAGTGATGACTCGAGCATGCACGCACGCACGCACGCACGCACGCACGCACGCACACACACACACACACACACACACACACAGCACGCATGCACGCACGCACGCACGCACGCACGCACACACACACA
Source organism: Priapulus caudatus (assembly GCF_000485595.1). NCBI lineage: Eukaryota > Metazoa > Priapulida > Priapulimorpha > Priapulimorphida > Priapulidae > Priapulus > Priapulus caudatus. Next base: position 3,968 of record NW_014578617.1, read on the forward strand.
CACAGACGCACGCAGGCACGCGCACACACACACACACACACACACTAGCGAGACACACGTGTCTCGAGTGATGACTCACCAGCTATGAGCAGCACGGGCTGCTTATCTGGGTAGAGCTCCAGCTGCCTCGCGATCCACTGACCATCAAAGTGCGCGTACCACCAACCCTTCTTCTCCGCCTGTCAGAGAGAGAGAAGCAGAGGTCATTGCCAATGTCATGGAGGTCATGGAAAGGTCATGCGCTCACTGGGTGGGGGGCACGTGTACGCACGCGCGCACACACACGTATGTACGCATTCTATCTCTCATGCAAGCATAAGGTATCCCTCTCCTTGCAGACAGACCTACCAGCCCCCCTCATTTACACACCCATCTCTATTCCTCTTCCTCCTACTCTTTCCTTCCACTCATCTTCCCCCTTTCTCCCACCCACCCCTCTCTCCCTCCAACACATCCTCCCCTCTCTCCCACACCCCTCCTCCCCCACCACCCTTTCCTCCCCCTCTCTCCTCCTCCCCCACCAGCCCCTCCCCCTCACCTGTGGTTCGCGGTTCATGTCTGCGGGAGCGAGGAAGGGCAGACGGAAGAAGCGGTGGTTCACGTTTGGACGAATCATATCAATGTTGCGGTTCAACCGCTGCAGTTTCGGCTTCTTCTTCTGCTGCTGCTGGGCTGCAAAACACAAGAGCATCCGTCCCCTCGTACACGGGCAAACAAGAGAGCATCCGTCTGCTCGTGCATGCGCAAACACGAAAGCATTTGTCCAATTGTGCATGCGCAAACAGGAGAGCATCTATTCGCTTGTTTGCCTATAAACACAAGAGCATCCATTTGTCTGCCCTACATACAGAAACACAACAGCATCCGTTCGCTCAGACGCCAATAAACACAAGAGCATCCCTGCGCTCGCACACCGACAAACACGAGAGCATCCAACCATCTGCTCGTACATGCAAAAACACAAGAGCATCTGTTTGCTCATACGCTCATAAACACAAGAGCATCTGTTTGCTCATATGCTCATAAACACGGGAGCTCGTCCTTTTGTACACATGCAAACACGAGATCCGCAGTCACTACTTTGTAATTAAAACCGAATTCAGCGAACAATAATGTAACATAGATTCTACACCCATGATTTCTAAACAAATAAATTAAAATAATAAAATATTTGGGGAAAAAATTTACATGCATTAAATTAAATTAAACAAAAAATTACTACGATTAAACCATGAAATTAAATTATCGAACGACAACGCGAGCCATTAGCCACAACTCCCGTCTCTCGTCGCCTACTCCAGTGCTGCCACCTACAGTTTTCTATCACAGCCTGTGGCGCCCTTTGGTTTTCCGTCGCTGCAGCTTTCTTGTTCTTCGACTTCCACTCGTGATAGACCCTCAGGCGCCGATGAAACTCCTCCCTGCATGCGTCAAGCAGTGCCAGGTCTGTGTAAACAACAACAACAACATCATCATTAGTGACATGTTTGTGTAAACAATCACAACATTAGTGCCAGGTCTGTGTAAACAACAACAACAACAACAACAACGACAACATGAGTAATGCCAGGTCTGAGTCTTAGTGAACACCATCAATAACAACAATCCCTCTCTCATGCTTTCTTCCTCCGTCTCTTTCCTCCCCTCCTCTTCTCCCTCCCTTCCCTTCCCTCCTCCTCCTTCCTCCCCCTCTCTCTCCTCCTCCTCCATCCCCTCTCTCTCCCACCCTTCTTCCCTCCTTCCTCCACTCACTGCGCGATGTGTTTATGGTATATCGTAGCTCCGCGTACTTCCACTTGCTCAGTTCGTGGGTCTTGCCTCCTGCTGCGTTAATCACGGTGCGAGCGCGCTCCGATCGCTGCAGCTGCGTAGTCTCCAATGCCTCGACGACACCTGGAATGTGTGTACGTAAAGCGATGACACGAGCAAACGCGTGTACGTAAAGCCATGACACACTCAACCGCGTGCACGTATAGCGATGACACGCGCTCCGACCGCTGCAGCTGCGGTGTCTCCAATGCCTCGACGACGCCTGCAGGGGGGATGTGTGTACGTAAAGCGATAACACGAGCAAACGCGTGCACGTAAAGCGATGACACACGCAAGTAAACGTGTACACGTAAAGCGATGACACACGCAAGTAAACGCGTGCACGTAAAGCAATGACACGCGCAAGTAAACGCGTGCACGTAAAGCGATGACACGCGCAAGTAAATGTGTGCACGTAAAGTGATGACACGCGCAAACGTGTGCACGTAAGGTGATGACACGCGCAAACGTGTGCACGTAAAGCGATGACACACGAAAGTAAACGTGTGCACGTAAAGCGATGACACACGCAAGTAAACGCCTGCACGTAAAGCGATGACACGCGCAAGTAAACGCGTGCACGTAAAGTGATGGCACGCGCAAACGTGTGCACGTAAAGCGATGACACACGAAAGTAAACGTGTGCACGTAAAGCGATGACACACGAAAGTAAACTTGCACGCGTAAAGCGATGACACACGCAAGTAAACATGTGCACGTAAAGTGATGACACATGTAAAGCAATGAGATAGGCGGAAAACGTGCCCATAAACTGATGACATGCGCCATTTGCGTCGGAAATGCGTACAAGTAAAGTAATGACACGCACCGTTCTTGCGTTTGCGTAGCACAAAGTAAACTACGCATAAAGTGTTGACACAGAGCAAAATACGACACGCAAAGCGATGACACGAGAAATCTACTGCAAAACGCGTCGCACTTCATCGACATGCACTGACGTGCACGTAAAGCGATGACACGTGTTATCTACGGGGTACGCCGTGCACGCAAAGTAATGATGTCACTCACCTCCGGACTCCTGTGCGAGTCTCATGGCGAGTTCGTGGTCGCGCCGCTCCTGCTGCTGCTGCCGCGCCTCCTCCGCCAGACGCTCCTGCGCAAACTCTGCCTGCAGCGCCTCCTGCAGGTAGAAAAAACAATTAATTTATTTTTAAATTTTATTTTTGCTAGGGTGGAAGATTTCCACGCGAGGGCAGCACGTGTCTATGCGGAAAGCGACATTACATGCAGTCTAATCTGTATGTGAGTCACTCCGGGGATATACAAAAAGTGTTCTTTATACACAGGTGTCTGTTCTATAAAGGTTATTTTCGCCGTACGACTGCCACTCAAGGGAAATACCTAGTGTCCTTTATAGACAGGTGTATGTTCTACAGAGGTGATTGTACCGTACGACTGACACTAAAGCCTAGTGTTCTTTATACGCAGGTAGGTGTTCTATTTAGTTGATTGTACCATATGATAGACACTACAGGGAAACACCTAGTGTCCTTTATACGCAGGTGTCCTGTTCTGCAGGGGCCACTCACCGCCGCCTTCTTATTCCGCTCCTCATGCGCCCTCTTCGCCTCCTCCTCGGCCTTCCTCTTTGCTTCCATCTCGATGCGCGATCGCTTCTCCTCCTCCTCCCTCCTCCTCCGCTGCTCCTCGTCCTCCTTCCTCCGCCTCTCCCTCTCCCGCTCCTCCTCAATTCGACGCAGCCTCTCCTGCTCCTCGGCGATCTTCTGCTGCCCGAGTCGGCACTTCAGTGCTGCCATCTGGCGGTCCTGAGCCTCGATGAGCGACGTGTATGCGCGGTCGATCTCCTCGCGCGTCATGGCCGTCGTCTGCCGGAAACAAGACGGCATCGTCTTTATTTTTATTTTATTCTATTTATTTCATTAATTTATTATTTTGATCATTTATTTTTTTTATTTATTGTTTTAACAATTAATTTTAATTTAATATTTTAACTATTTATTTTAATTTATTATTTTAACAATTAATTTTAA
>NW_014578617.1:8995-22804 GCF_000485595.1 Priapulus caudatus
TGGCAACTGTTTCTAGCGGCTAACCACATTCTTTAGATATAGCCAAATATTATATATCATTTTAAAGGTAATTAAATGATCTATTCAGACATGCACATAACTCAATTTGTAGAATTTCCTACTTAATCCTGGTTTTGCTGGAGCGGGTCACATTTTAACAATTAATTTTAATTTATTAATTCATTATTTTAACAATTAAATTCTATTTATTAATTTACCATTTCAATTGTATATTCTTTCAATTACGAACTCTAGTTTAACTTGAGTGACCTTGGCTTACCTACCTTGCTCTAGCTACCTCACTCTACGTCTACCTCGCTCGCTCGTGCGGCGCCACCTACCTCGCTCGCGTGGCGCCACCTATCTTGATGCGGGTCAAGACATCGTCGATGCGTCGCTGCAGGTCTGCGACCTCCGTGGCGGACGCGTCAGCCACCGCTCGCTCGCGCGCGTGGCGCCACCTAACCTCGCCTGGCGTGCTCGTGAAGCCACCTACCTCGCCTCGCTCGCGTGCGCCCACCTACCTTGATGCGGCGTGCATGACGTCGTTGATGCGTCCGCGCCAGGTCTTGCCGACTTCCGCGCGGACACGTCGCGGTGTGTGCCACAGTCCTACCGATATTTGCCTTCACAGTCGCCCAGGCTGCCGCGCCTTGATCATTCGCCACCTTCATGATGCCGCGGATCCTGCAATCGACACGAAGCGCCAAGTTACCGTCGTGCGCCGGGGCGCGTATCGTGTCGTCGCAGTGCGTAACGTGTCGCGGGGGGGCCGGCGTTATTCGTGTCGTCGCAGTGCGTATCGTGTAGTCATGTATCGTGCTCGCGCCAGATGAGCCGTATCATGTTTGCTGTGGTGCGTATCGTCGTTCGCGGATGTAGCCGTATCGTGTCGCGCGGGGACCGTATCATTGTCGCGGTGACGTGTATTGGTGTCGCGGAGTGATGATTGCGGCGGCAGCCGCCAGCTTGCGCCTTGATCGTTTACACCTTCATGACGCGCGGATCCTGCCAATCGTGCGAGACGCAACTTTACGTCGCTGTCGCAGGGGCGCATATCGTGTCGTGGTTGAGGTGATAGTTGTATCGTGCGGAGTATGTATCGTGTCAAGGCAGCAGCGTATCCGTTTTTTTTTTTTCGTTTTTTTTTTCTCAATGGAGGACTGTACTATGTCCACTACTACCACGTATTCGTGTTGCCTGCTATGGTGCTATCGCCGTCCACAGCAGCGTGCATATAGTGTCGCTGCGGCCACGCATATTGTGTCACTGCCTACGCCATACTCGTGGTCGCAGCTGCACGTATCATGTTGCTGCCTCTGCATATTCGTGTCGCCAGCTGCACGGTATCGATGCTTGCTGCCTATGCTATCGTGTCGGCTGCTAAAAACATATCGCTGCTTGCAACTACACGAATAAATTCGACGAAATCATTTTCGAGGGTTCACGACCGTATGATGTGCAAGACTTCCACCGTCCACGCGTCGTGCGGGGTGAGTTGCGCGTGCCGCCACCTACCTGGGCTGGTGCTTCTTTGCGTGCGCCAGGTAACTTTTCACGTGTTTCTGTACTGCAATCAGCGGCTGACGCCGCACTGATCTTATTCTTCACTGAAACATGAAGGGGCCCATATATGTCGGGAGGTATGTTGTATATACGAGAGCGGAGAGAGAGGAGAGAGGAGAGAGAGAAGGAGAGAAAGAGCGAAGAGAAGAGAGAGCGAGAGCAGAGAGCAGAGAGAGCAACGAGAGGAAGGAACGAGAGAGGCAGAGAGCAGCTGAAAGATAATTAAAGGTGAGTTTCACATAGACATTAAGAGAAACACACACGCCAACATGCCCCACCACACACAACACACGCCACCCCGACCCCACCCACCCCACACCACACACACAACACACATACGCGTGTACTTACGTTGAGGACGCGACGACGCACCAGTACTGGAGCTTTCTTCACACACCACCCCAACCCATGACCCCACACACGTGTACTTACGTTTAAAGACGGACACGCGCAGTACTGCAGCTTTCTTCACCCCCCATCCCCACATCGCGCTGTCTACGTTGAGAAACGCCGCCACGCCGCAGTACTGAGCCTTTCTTCCACACACACCCCACCCATCCCCACCCACACACGTGCTAGACTTACGTTGCAGGACAAACAACGCGCAGTTACTGAGCTTTCTTTCACACACATCCCCACCCAATCCCTCACACACCTGTACTTAGTTGAGGACGACACGCCGCAGTACTGATCTTCTTCGCACATACCAGCCCCACCCATTCCCACACACGTGTCTACGTTTAAGAACGGACCAGCGCGCTACTAAGCTTTCTTCGCACACACCACCCCCAGCCCATCCTAGCACACACGTGTACTTACGTTTGAGGGACGAACCACGCAGCCAGTTACTGACTTTCTTCCACTACACCACCCCCCCCCATACCCACACACACGTGTACTTACGTTTGGAGGATGGACACGGCGCAGCCTACTGAGCTTTCTTTCCACACACCACCCCACCCATCCCCCCACACACGTGCTACTTACGCTTGAGGATGGACCACTGGCCAGTACTGAGCTTCTTCCACACACACCCCACCCATTCCCCCCACACGACACGTTTACTTCGCTTGAGAACGGCGGACACCGCGCAGGCAGTGAGCATGTCTTCCACACACCAGCCCCCACCCATCACCACACCGTGTACTTACGTTGAAGGACGGCCCACGCGCCAGTACTGCAGCTTTCTTCGCAGCTGCCGAGTGCACGAGCCAACGCTCCACGCTTCACGAGCACGGCAGGTGCTCCGATGGAGCGATCACCTGGTCGATTCCGCAAACTTTCCAGGTCGGAAGAACACCTTCGTGAGTCCGAATCGGAAGTCCTCCTTCGTTTCGGGGGGGAAAAGGTTTTTTTCGACAGCGCCTTGAAGAGAGCCTGCAGAAGAGAGTGGGGGGAAAGCCGTGTGAGAGAGAAACAGGAAGGGGGGAGAGAGGGAGGGAGAGAGAGAGCGCGGCGGCGTGGGGGGGGGGGGGGTGAGAGAAAGGGAGAGAGAGAAAGAAAGACAGAGAGAGATAGAAAGAAAGACATGCAGAGAGAGAAAGAGGGGGAAAGAAAGACAGAGACACAGAGAGAGAGAGAGAGAGAGAGAGAGAGAAGAGAAGAGAGAGAAAGACAGACAGACAGGAGAGAGAGAGAGGGAAAAAAGACAGAGAAAGAGAGAGAGATAGAGAGAGAGAGAGAGAGAGAGAGAGAGAGATAGCACGAGTGGTGCAAATGAAAGCGAGAAAGAAAGAGAGTGGTGTGTGCCACGAGGGCATAGGAGAAGACCTTGACCACCTTGCAGAACATGCGTGGGTGCAGGTGGCGAGCTTCTTGGAGATACTGGTTTGTACATGCTGTAGACCTCAGCAACTGGTGCGCGGGACGATAGCCCTCCCTGACCCATGAGGCTGGCACCGAAGCCATACCTACACAACAAAACACATGATTAGGACTGAAAGCCGTTGATGCACAACACAACACATGATATGGAGGGACTAAGGTTATATATACACAACAAAACACATGATATGGAGAGAACTAAAGCGTTATATATACACATCAAAACACATGCAATGAAGAAGATAGCCGTTAATATATACACAACAAAACACATGATAGGAGAAACTAAGGTTATATACACACAACAAAACACATGCATTGCGGAGAGACTAAGGTTATATATACACAACAACACACATGATATAGGAGACTAAGGTTTGTATATACACAACAAAACACCATGATATGGACTGAAGCCATATATACACAACAAAACACATGATATGGAGAGACTAAGGTTATATATACACAACAAAACACATGATATAGAGAGACTAAGGTTGTATATACACAACAAAACACATGATATGGACTGAAGCCATATATACACAACAAAACACATGATATGGAGAGACTAAGGTTATATATACACAACAAAACACATGATATGGAGAGACTAAGGTTATATATACACAACAAAACACATGATATGGAGAGACTAAGGTTATATATACACAACAAAACACATGATATGGAGAGACTAATGTCATATATACACAACAAAACATATGATATGCACAGACTGAAACATTATATATTAACATAACAAAAACATGATATGCAAAACACACCATACACAAACCACAATATATTATCATCATAATAATAATATACAAAACATGAACCATACTGAAATATACTGAAACCACACGCTAAACGCCCGCGCACGCCACGCTGGCGCCACCTACCGGAGCACTGCAGCTGGCTGAGAATCTGCGCGCCTTCGAACTTGTGTCCGACCATGTTCTGATTCGGCTTGATGCAGCGTATGAAGCTGGTGCCCTGTGAGTGCAGAGAGAGAGAGAGAGAGAGAGAGAGAGAGTGTGTGTGTGTGTGTGTGACCACAATGACAAAAATCTTTGTTTGCCCTCACCCGACCCAAGCTGAAAAGTTTGGGTAGGTAGGGTGGCTTCTTCTTCTTTTTTGAGGGGGACTTTTTACAAATTCAGCATGGTGTCTACATGCTCGGGTGTGCTTGTGTGGAGATACCTTTTCTGTTGAATGCTTGTTTTGCTTGGTACATATATTGCCTACAGATTTATATAATGTACAAGGATGTAATTTGTAAAAAAAAAAAATGGGAAAGATCAATAAAATTTTTTGAGTCGGCCCCTTTTTGGCGGGTCGGTCGGGTGAAAGCAAACAAACAATATTTTTATTATGGCCTGACAGAGAGATAGAGGGAGAGAGCGCGGTTTTTCCACATGTCCGTGGTGTCACATACCCACCCATAGTGCTCCCCCGTGGTGCCCCCTACCCCGCCAGTGGCGCCCCCTGCTCACCGTACTGCGTAGTTTCTCCATGAGGCTGCCGAGCTGCGTGCGAAACTTGTTTCCGATGCTGATGAAGGTCAGCTTCCCCTTGCGCACACCTCCGTCTCCTCCTCCCCCGCCCGCAGAGGAGGCGGCCTTCGCGGAACCTTCGGTGAACAGCGCGCGCAGGAAGGCGTTGTTCGCCTCGGCAAGGAGCATCGCGAGCGACGCGTGGAGTGCGTCATTGTTCTTCTCGATGAACTGCGCCTGGAACGACGGGGAAGGAACAACGGATGAACATTAGTGCAATGAAAAACAATGGATGAACGTTAACATGGGGAGGAACAATTGAGAAATGTTACCGCGAGGGAGGAACAATGATAGAACGTTAGCGCTGGGAAGAACAACAGAGAAACTATAATGCAGGGAAGAACAGTCGAGCAACAAAGTAACCAAGTCATTAACAAATGGAACGCCTAAATTTTCTGTACACATACACATGCATATACATATCCATACACACACACATATATATATATATATACTAGCTGCGGGTACCCGCTGCGCTGGGTAAAATCGTGCTACTAATTCATACTACTAATAATGGGACACAATAGGAACATTACGCTCGCGTGGCGCCACCTACCTTGATGCGGGTCATGACGTCGTCGATGCGTCGCTGCAGGTCTGCGACTTCCGCCGCGGACGCGTCGCGGTCGTGCCGCAGTTGCCCGATGATTTGCTCACAGTCGCACAGCTGCGCCTTGATCATTCGCACCTTCATGATGCCGCGGATCCTGCAATCGCACGAGACGCAACGTTACATCGCGTCGCGGGGGCGTGTATCGTGTCGTCGCAGTGCATATCATGTCGCGGGGGCATGTATCGTGTCGCAGATGAGTGTACCATGTTGCTGTGGTACGTATCGTGTCGCAGTGTAGTGTATCGTATCGCGCGGGCCCGTATCATGTTGCGGTGATGCGTATCGTATCACAGGGACGCGTATCGTGTCACGGAGTGATGATGCGTGTGTAACAGAGCGCTGTTAACTAATTATTTAAATTACTCCCTGCGCGAGTCACGTGTATATTTCTCGCATAGCAACAGGCGCCAAGGTCACGCGTCATGGCTGCTCAGTACGCCAGCAGGGACGCACCCTAGCTATGGTTCACCATAAGACATGTACGATGTCGGGCGTGTATATATGTCACGCGTTTATGAATATTAAATTAGCTAGCCACTTGCTAATGCTGCGTTTACACTGTGTTCCCGGCGGCCACGGCAGCCCCGTTTGCCCGAAACGTAGTGCGCCGTGGGATTATGGCAATTTGTTTCTCTGTATTTAAGTTTTGTTAGGTCTTGCCAAGTTTTCTCACGGTCTATCACGGTATCCGTGACGGGCCGTGGGGGGAAGGGGCTGCTGAGTCCCGGAGGGTCCAAGGCGCACTACGGTTCGGTCCGCGGTCTACCACGGATGCCAGTACGTTGCCTCCCGGCCCGTCACGTTCTGAGGGGGTCCCTCACATTTCTCACGATCTGATCAAGGTCTGACACGTTTTTCACGTTCTGTCAAGGCTTTCTACGGGTGAATCGTGGACGCCGGGCAGCTTTGCAGCACGTTTGTGCTCACGGTATAAAAAGAAGGCCTCCCAAGCAATAGCAATCATTGTATCCTGAGATTTCGACGAGACAACATCATGAATGCCCAATATGAAGAAGATTTTGTGTTTGCATGTTTGCCGGGTGCATACATCCAGTCTTTGCATCAGCAAGAGGAAGGCCAGCAGCAGTTGCAGAGAGGGAAGGCCAGAGTATAGCAGACAGGAAGAAGGCGAAGAAGGCGGATGAGAAGGCCAAGATCCATGTCGGTGCGCGAATGGTTATCGGAAGACAGAAGGCAGCAGCTGGGCCACTACTCAACATTTCAGTTTTACTTTTAGTTTTAGTCCAGTTTTAGGACCGCGCGCGCCGTGTCAGTCCGTAGTAGAACGCAACGCGCCGTAGCGCGCCGGGCCGAACCCGTCCTGTCCCGTCCGCCCCTTCCCGTCCCACTACGGACCGCCTCCAAGTTTTGTTTCGGCCTATTACGTACTGTCACGTTTTGTTGCGTTCACCCCGTTTTACTACGGCCTACTACGTTTCTCATCCGCACCGTGACTGCCATCGCAAATCTTTTGACAAATTAATAATTTGGCGCAGCATCCACGGCAATCACGGCCTGTCACGTTTACCCATTCCGTCCCCCCGCGTTGTCTCACGTTCATCCCGTTTTGTCCACGGTGGCCTGAAACGGGACTGCCGTGGCCGCCGGGAACAAAGTGTAAACGCAGCATAAGGCGCTAAACATAACCGGGTCGCCTTAGAACATGTACGAAAGCGTAGAGAACAGAACCCCACGCCCAATCCGTGTTGACAGATTTAACAGGATGTAAAGATCTTAGATTACGGATGTGCAAGGCACCAGATGTGATTAGAGGACCGTGTTGACAACCAGAAAAAAGGCGTCAACTTAGGGAATTCGTAGATAAGTGACGACGCCTGGTGTGGGAAATAAGTTGTGAACGTGTGAAGTTTTATATAAATATGACAGCGTAGCGACACCTAGTGGAGTCAAAGTGGGGTGCTAATAGAAGTATTTTAGTCGGTGGCGTTCCTAGCGGACACCACAGTAGCGCGCCGTTTATAAGGGGCCGCGCAAGACAAAAGTGGGAGTTCTTGGCTTTGATGTGTTATGAGTGTTGGTGTACGTGTTGTTAGTAGTTTCTAGTATGTGTAGTTTTAGAGGAGTTCTTACCGATTTATACGCATAGTTTATGGTGTGTGCGTATAACGGTTTTTTGTGTGTGAATATATAATAAGGCTTTATATACGTGAAACCAGCCTTTAGTGTGTGAATATTAAATGAAGTACCATTTATACGTGAAGTGTACCTCCAGCATTGTCAGTTACAAGATGGTGTTTTATATGTGAAGTAAACCTTCGTGCATCAACATCAACTTCGACTCTTAATAGTTTTATTCTGCTCGTGACTTCTTCAAGTGGCTCTTCAGCTAGCGCGAGATAACCTTCGGCTACAAGAAACAGATCGCAAGAAACAGCCTCATCATACAAGACTAACTAAACAATACACTATACGATCACATCACCGCGTGCAGTCGCCCAGCTGCGCCTTGATCGTTTGCACCTTCATGACGCCACGGATTCTGCAATCGTGCGAGACGCAACGTTTAGGTCGCGTCGCGGGGGCGCGTATCGTGCCGTCGCAGTGCGTAACGTGTCGTGGTGTAGCGTATTGTGTCGCGGTGTAGCGTATTGTGCCGCGGTGTAGCGTAACGTGTCACGTTGTAGCGTATTGTGTCACGGTGTAGCGTATCGTGCCGCGGTGTAGGGTATTGTGTCGCGGTGTAGCGTATTGTGTCGCGGTGTAGCGTATTGTGTCGCGGTGTAGCGTATTGTGTCGCGGTGTAGCGTATTGCGCCGCGGTGTAGCGTATTATGTCGCGGTGATGAGTATCGTGTCGGGGTGTAGCCTATCGTGTCGCGGTGGTGCGTATCGTGTTGGGGTGTAGCGTATCGTATGGCGCGGGACCGTATCATGTCGCGGTGATGCGTATCATGTCGCAGGGACGCGTATCGTGTCGCGGTGATGCGTATCGTGTCGCAGGGACGTGTATCGTGTCGCGGAGTGATGATGCGTGTGCAGCCGCCCAGCTGCGCCTTGATCGTTCACACCTTCATGACGCCGCGGATCCTGCAATCGTGCGAGACGCAACGTTACGTCGTGTCGCGGTGGCGCGTATCGTGTCGTGGTGAGTTGTATTGTATTGTGGGACCATGTATCATGTCAAGGCAGCAGGTATCGTATCATAGAGGAGTGTATCATGTCACTACGGCACGTATCGTGTTGCTGCTATGCGTATCGCGTCACAGAGGCGCATATCGTGTCGCCGCGGCCACGCATATTGTGTCACTGCTACGCATATCGTGTCGCAGCTGCACGTATCATGTTGCTGCTATGCATATCGTGTCGCTACTATGCATATCATGTCCACCGCACTGATTATCGTGTCGCTGCTACGCATATCGTGTTGCAACTACACGAATAAATTCGACGAACTCATTTCGAAGGTCACGACCTTCATGATGTGAAGACTTCCCACCGCACGCGTCGTGCGGGCGTGAGTGCGCGTGGCGCCACCTACCTGGGCTGGTGCTTCTTGCGTGCGAGGTAACCTTTCACGTGTTTCTGTATGACAATCAGCTGCTGACGCCGCCAGCTGATCTTATTCTTCACTGAAGCATGAGGGGCATATATGTAGGTATGTGTGTATATACAGAGAGCGGAGAGAGAGGAGAGAGGAGAGAGAGAGAGAGAGAAAGAGGGAGAGAGAGAGAGGGGAAAGAGAGAGAGAGAGAGCAAGAGAGAGAGAGCGAGAGAGGGAGGGAACGAGAGAGAAGGCGGGAACGAGAGAGGGAGGGAAAAAGACAGTAAGAGAGAGAGAGAGTGAAAGATAAATTAAAAGGTGAGGAATAGACATTAAGAGAAACACACACGCAAACATGCCCCCACCACACACACACACACCCCACCCGACCCCCACCCACCCCACACCACACACACACACACATACGCGTGTACTTACGTTTGAAGACGGACCACGCGCAGTACTATGCTTTCTTCCAGCGCGAGCGCACGAGCCAACGCTCCACACACACACGCACGCACACACACACACACGCACGCACAGCCACGCACGCACGCGAAGACACACCACACACACCTACACGCACGCCGCGCCGACGCACACCCACACGCACGCACGCACTACACACAGCCCCATGCACGCACAACACACACACACACGCACCCGCCAACAACCAGCAAGCAACCCCGACACACGCTACACCAAACTATACTTCTACGTTAAGGACGGCCTCACGCGCAGTACTGAAGCTTTCTTCCACACACCAAACCCCCCCCCCATCCCCCACAACACGTGTACTTTACGTTTGAGAACGGACCACGCGCAGCTGAGCCTTCTTCTTCCACACCCCGCCCCCCATACCCCCCACTCACGTGTACTGTTACGTTTGTAGAACGGACCACGCGCAAGTACTGAGATTTCTTCCACACACCACCCCACCGCCATATCCCCCCACATCCCACGTATGTACTTACGTTTGAGGACAAAACCACGCCGCATACTCGAAGCCTTTCTTACCACACCAACCCCCACCCATTCCCCCCACACACGTGTACTTACGTTTGAGAACGCGCCACACGCGCCAGTACTTGAGCGTTTCTTCCTAACACCACCCCACCATCCCCCCACACCGTGCTACTTACGTTTGACGAACGGACCACGCCGCAGTACTGACGTTTCTTCCACACTACCACCCCCACCCATACCCCCACACAGCTGCTACTTACGTTTGCAGCGGACGCAACCACGCGATAGTACTGAGCTTTCTCTCACACACCAACCCCACCCATCCCCCCCACACGTGTACTTCGTTTTGACGGATGGACCACGGCAGTACTGAGCATTCTTCCACATACCACCCCACCCATACCCCCACACACGTGTTACTTACGTTGAAGACGGACCACGCGCAGTACTGAAGCTTTCTTACCACACACCACCCCCACCCAATCCCCCCCTACACACGTGTACTTACGTTGAAGACGGACCACGCGCAGTTACTGAGCTTTCTTCCACACACCATCCAGCCCATCCCCCACACACGTGTACTTACGTTTAAGGACGACCACTCGCAGTACTGGAGCTTTCTTCCCATCACCACCCCCACCCATCCCCCGCACCACACGCTGTACTTACGTTTGAGAACGAACAACGCGCCAGTACGATTTTCTCCACCACCACCACCTCCCACCCTCCCCCACACACGGTGTACTTACGTTTGAGGACGGACCACGCGCCAGTACTGAGGCCTTTCTTCCACACACACCCCACCCATTCCCCCCACACACGTGTACGTACCGTTTAAGACGCGACCAACTCGCCCAGTCACTGAGCTTTCTTCACACACCACCCCCACCCATCCCCCCACACACGTGTACTTACGTTTAAGACGCCCACGCGCAGTACTGAGCTTTCTTCCACACACCACCCTCACCCATCCCCCACTCACGTGTACTTACGTTTGAGGACGGGACCACGCGCAGTACTGAGCTTTCTTCCCAACACACCACCCCACCCATCCCCCCACACACGTGTACTTACGTTTGAGGACGGACCACGCGCAGTACTGAGCTTTCTTCCACACACCACCCCCACCCATCCCCCCACACACGTGTATTACGTTAAGGACGGCCCACCGCGCAGTTCACTGAGCCTTTCTTCCACCACACCACCCTCACCCATCCCCCAACTCACGTGTACCTTACGTTTGAGGACGGGACTACGCGCAGTACTGAGCTTTCTGCCACACACCACCCCCACCCATCCCCCACACACGCTGTACTACGTTTTAAGGACGGACCACTCGCCAGTACTGAGCCTTTCTTCCACACACCACCCCCACCCCATCCCCCCACACACGTGTACTTACACGATATATGAGAACGGACCACGCGCAATACTGAGATTTCTTCCACACACCACCCCCACCCATCCCCCCACACACGCTGTACTTACGTTTGAGGACAAACACGCGCATCTGAGCTTTCTTTCACCACACCACCCCCACCCATCCCCCCACACACGTGTACTATACGTATTGAGAACGGAACCACGCGCCAAGCTACTGAGCTTTCTTCCACACACCACCCCCACCCATCCCCCCACACACCGTGGACTTTACGTTTTGAAGAACGGACCACGCGCGAGTACTGAGCTTTCTTCCACAATACCACCCCCCCCCCCCATAACCCCCACACCACGTGCCTACTTACGTTTGAGGGACGAAACGACCGCGCAGTACAGAGCCTTTCTTCCACACGACCACCCCCAAACCCAATTTCCCCCACACGTGTACTTACGTTTTGCAGGACCTTGGACCACGCGCAGTACTGAGCATTCTCCAATACCACCCCCACCCATACCCCCACACACGCGTGGACTTACGTTTGAAGACGGGCACCACGCGCTCGTAGTACTGAGCTTTATTTCCACACACCACCCCAACCCATCCCCCCACCACGTTACTTACGTTAAGCGACGGACCACTCCAGTACTGAGCTTTCTTACACACACCACCCACCACTCCCGCCACACACCGTGCTACTTACGTTTGAGGACGAACCACGCGCCAGTACTGAGTTTTCGGCACACACCACCCCCACCATCCCCCACACACGTTTACTTACGTTTTTGAGCGCCGACCACGCGAGTACGAGCTTTCTTTCCACACACCACCCACCCATCACCCCCACACACGTGTACTTACGTTACAGGACGGACCACTCGCCAGCTACTGAGCTTTCTTCACACACCACCCCACCCATCCCCCACACAGGTGTACTTACGTTTTAAGGACGGCCCACGCGCGTACTGAGCTTTCTTTCCACACACCACCCTCACCCGATCCCCACTCACGTGTACTTACGTTGAGGGACGGACTACCGCGCACAGTACTGAGCTTTCTTCCACACACCACCCCCACCCATCCCCCCACACACGTGTACTTACGTTTAAGGACGGCCCACGCGCAGTACTGAGCTTTCTTCCAGTGCGAGCGCACGAGCCAACGCTCCACACGCTTCACGAGCACGGCAAGGTGCTCCGGATCGGAGCGCATCACCTGGTCGAATTCCGCAAACTTTCCAGGTCGGAAGAACACCTTCGTGAGTCCGAATCGGAAGTCCTCCTCGTCAAGTCCGCGCGCCTTGAAGAGAGCCCTGCAGAAGAGAGTGTGGGGAAGCCGTGAGAGAGAGAAACAAGAGGGGAAAGAGAGGGAGGGAAGCGAGCGAGAGAGAGAGAGGGGGAAGAGAAAGAGGGTGCACAGAGAGGAGAGGGCGTCGAGAGGTGCAGAAAAGGATAAGGGGAGAACCATGAGAGAGAGGAAGGAAGGGGAGAGAGGGAGGGAGAGAGAGAGGGGGGGGAGAGCGAGAGAGAAAAGGGGGGGTGGTGGGAGAGAGAAAGAAAGACAGGGTGAGAGCATAAGAAAGAAAGACAGCAGAGAGAGAGACGAGAACGAAAGACAGAGGGAGCAGAGAGAGAGACGAGAGAGAAAGAGAAAGCAGAGAGAAAGAAGACAGACCGAGAGAGAGAGGAAAAAGAAAGACAGAGAAAGAGGGAACAGAGAATGAGGAGAGATAGAGCGAGAGAGAGAGAGATGGAGAGACAGCGAGAGAGAGAGAGAGAGGAGAGATAACACGAGTGTGCGAAAAGAAAAGCGAGAAAAGAAAGAGAGCATTGAGTGCGTGCACGCAGAGATAGGGAGAGTACTTGACCCACCTTGTAGAACCTGCGTGGCACGAAAGAGGAGTGCCAGTGGTTAAAAGCGAGCTTCTTCGTTGGAGAGGTACTGAATGATGATGTACTGATGGCCCTATAATGCTCAGAGTGAAACTAGGAGAGCGCGTAGCCTGTGAGAGTCCAGTGGTGTAAGACCCTAGGAGCATAGCAGACTGCAAGGCTGGTGCAATCAATCCAAGGGTAAAACACACGTGAAGCCCGGAAGAGAACGCCATCTGATACCTATGAAAACACAATAGTAAAAAATGACCTGATGCATAATGTCGCACAAACTGAGTTAGCCAGAGGGCATGAGTCCACAATAATCACGACCCACAACCCTACAATGCACAATATGAATATGTGTTAGAAAAGGAACAATTAATGGGGCGGTAAAATGAATAATCCAGTCACGCCCAGGCCACCAAAAAACAACATATCGTGTAAGCTATCAGGACGAGTCCAAGTCAAGTGGCAATAATATACACAGGACAAAAGTCGAAACGAATAGATGATTGGAGTAGGACG